>NW_022985210.1:196334-240253 GCF_010093535.1 Lindgomyces ingoldianus
AGCAACGTAATAGCAATTATAATGCAGCTCTGCAGCGCTTTAAAGCTAGAGCAGCCTAGCAGCTATTATAAGACTAAAAATCAGGCTATTTGCACATGTGGCGGCGTAGATATCGCCCATGGAGGGTGGGCAATGGACATAGGTGGGTATCCAACGCCGCACTTATTCGTAATATTTGGCTAATCAAAGAATGTAGTTGCGAACGCGAGAATTGAGGGTCTTACGACGGACTTGCATATGAGTACGGATTCTTCGACTACACGATAATATTGGAGGAACTGACGACTGCAGCTGGAAACCAATATCTGACCGGCCTGACGCTCTACTTCATTGGCTATGTTCTATTTGAGGCACGTAAAGCCATGCGTTATTGAACACCGAAGATAATCTTCAGTAGATACAGTGTAACGTCATCCTCAAACGCACAACTCCAAAGTTCTAGCTTCCCACCCTGACACTAGCATGGGGAATCGTTGCGACTCTCATGGGTGTGACCCAGAATCTGTCTGGCTTCTCCGCTGTGCGGTTCTTGTACTTTCTTGCTCCGTCGCCCCTTTTCTGCGTTTCACGGCTGACTTCCTAAAGTTTGGGCGTCACGGAGAGCGGCCTATTCCCTGGAGTCGTTTTCTACCTTTCCATGTGGTATAAGCGCGCAGAACGCCAATATCGAATATCACTATTCTTCAGTGCCGCTTCGCTGGCAGGTGCCTTTGGTGGTATTCTAGCGTGGGGAATCGCACACATGAGAAATGTTGGAGGGTATAAGGGATGGCGATGGATCTTCATTCTGGTAAGTAGTTCCTCGACATGAGGTATTTGAGGGCTTACGCTGCCCCAGAGGCCTTCTTACCATTGTTATCTCGCTTATCGCCTACTTCTTCATCTCAAACTATCCTTCGACCGTCAGTTGGCTTTCAGATGATGAGCGGTCTACATTAATGCCCGCCTGAAGGCTGACAGCGATTCGACTCACGACGAGAAGTTTAGCTGGGCTGAGGTGTGGGTCGCTTGCAAGGATGTGAAGTGCTGGCTGTATGGCTTCGCTTTCCACACCATGAGCTTACCACTATACACCCTTTCACTCTTCCTCGTATGTTTTGCTGTCTTGTGTTTGAAGACGGCCCTCACTAACCTCCCCTTTAGCCCACAATTATACAGGACATGGGCTATACATCTGCCCAATCTCAACTTCTCACCATACCACCCTACGCCCTCGCCACCATCTTCACTGTCATCTGGACTGTCACATCCGAGAAAAGTGGACGTCGGGCACCTTTCATCATTGTTTCCTCCCGCTTCGCTATTATTGGCTATATAATTCTGCTTGCCAATACAAATCCCCACTAGCGGCCTGGGGTATCCTACCTGGGCACCTTTTTCGCCGCCGCCGGCATCTACCCCAGCGTCGCCCTGGTACTATCCTGGCCGGCCAACAACGTGTCTGGGCAAACGAAACGGGCAACCGCAAATGCCATGCAAATCAGTATCGGAAACTGCGGCGCGGTACTTGGAACGCAGCTTTACCGACCGATCACTTCTCCGAGATACGTGCTTGGGCATTCGTTTGCACTCGGGTATCTGGTGATGAATATTGTTGTCGTTAGTAGGCTATGGTATATCCTTAGTTGGGAGAACAAGAAGAAGCAGGAGCACCTAGAAAAGTACCCTGAAACGAAGGGATTCCACGATTCTGATGAGGATTTGATATTGGGGGATCAGCACCCGAGGTGGCACTTTAATACGTAATGCGTCGATTGCGGGAGAATTAGTCTCCGAGGTAGCGTACTGTCATTATATAGACATGATATACAAATCTGTTGTTATCTAGAGCTTTGTTCGTGTCCTTCCACCTCGCCCTCTCGAAAACGACCACTTGGAGACCTCAATGTCTACCCATGCCTTACTATCTTCTCACTAAATCTAGCCTCTATTGGGCAAGTAGTCTATCCTCTAAACCATTTCCGTCAAACCCATCATTCATATTTTGGGATTTGGATTTGTCATGTGGCCCTGGCAGTGACTGTCACGAGATGCGACAGGAATTTATCTAGAGGTAGGTTATAATTCAGATGACTTTTGCCCTACTCTGCGCTCTACGCTCTTCGTTTTACTTCGCCTTCGCCTTTACCACTACCAAGTGCTCACGGCCCGTAAGTAACTCCCCAAGCTGCCAGATGATGCTTGCTCGAAAACTACTGTCATAGCATTAGCAGTTCCTGGCGATCTACCTAGAAATTTGTGAAGGTTAATGACGCCGTGCCATCCTCTACCCCTTACTCGAACAAGGATCCTCGTAAGGTTGCATCCTTCAAGCAGTTGATTAGCGCAAATTAAAAGATGTCGTGCCTACATCTTTAGGTTATTTCCAAGTCCACATTGTCCATTTCATGCCTGAAGGCTCGAAAAGTAGCCGGGAAGCGACATAATAGAAACTGCGTTGATCACAGCCTCAACCTGATTCACTCTCGCGAAGACGTCGTGGAAGCTTTGCCACAAGCCCTTGTTTGGGGAAATTACTGCAGGAAACCAATTAGACAATTCAGCAGAAGTTACTGCCCTCCAAATCTCATCGGCTAGCGAAACATCTCCTGTTAGCTTGTCTACAATTTTGGCGCAGACGTAGATATTTCTGATACTAACAGAGAGGCGAGGCATTCGGTATTCAGCATCTTAACACTCAGGCGGACGCGTTTTCTTGTTCCATTGGTTACCGAAAATTATTCCGAGTGATTATCAATGATCTGTTTTAGTAGACTAGCAGTGCTTTGCAAATCAGCTAACTTTTCCTCTCCGAGTGGCCCCTAGTAGCTAGAATTTACCAAAAACAGCTAAGAGACTTCTTCGAGCATTTTATCAGTGCTGGCATGTTTCTCGGACTTTTATAAGTTAGTTAAGATATGGTGGCGGAGGTTGGGAAAGCTTTGTGCACACGAAAATACCTGTGCGAGAACCCAGCCCGAACGGGGAAGCTTGGCAATTGGAGGAATAATTGACGCCACCGTTAGCCACATTTTATGCGCCACAATATGGTTGAGACCATCGCGAGAGGGGGCTCTCATCCTGAGTCAAATTAGTCCGCAAAAAGGGATAGAGAAATCTTAAAAGATAAAACCATTTAAGATGGAATCAACCCAGGATCTTGGCCTGTGTTCAAGCTTTCCTTGGAGTCGGGCACAGTCTCACAAATCAAGATGAAGGCTGCAAGTACGTGAATAGGATGAATTACGACTAATAGATTTTATGCTTACCTTTCACTAGTATCAGCTACTCTGTTCGTCATTGCGCTCGCCCATTCGGTGGCAGCTGCTTCCAAATCTACTGTGGCAGAAGCGTCGTGCGTTGCGACCACATATGCAGATGTAACTGCTGCAACGGCTTCCTGTACTGCCATTACACTCAACAACATTACCGTTCCCAGCGGCAAGACTCTCGACTTGTCGAAGTTGAAGAATGGGACTACCGTGACCTTCGCAGGGAAAACAGTAAGTCGTCACTAAGCGACTTTGAGTTGCTATGCTAAATGATATCCTCGTAGACCTTCGAATACTACGATGGAAACATCGACCTCATCAAGCTTGGAGGAACTGGAATCACCGTGACTTCAGCACCCGGCGCCATCATCGATGGAAACGGGCAAGCTTGGTGGGACGGCCTCGGCTCAAACGGAGGCATCTCGAAGTAAGACTATCACATATCCCTTTGCATCACTTCTAATTTGACGAATACCAACTAGACCAAACCACTTCATAACCGTCAGCAAAGTCTACGGCGCATCGGTCATCAAAGACCTCTATATCCAGAACTGGCCTGTGCATTGCTTCTCTATCTCGAATTGCAAAGACCTTTCTATTTTCAACATCACGTTGAATAATACCGCGGGATATGCGCCGAATAGTCGGTCTAATGGGAAGGCTGCTGCGCATAATTCTGATGGGTTTGATATTTCTAGCTGCACGAATCTGACATTGAGGGATTCAAGCGTTACGAATCAGGATGATTGCGTGGCGGTGACTTCTGGGAATGGGGTTACGGTGAGAGGAATGTATTGTGATGGGAGTCATGGGTTGAGTATTGGGAGTGTTGGGGGGAAGAGTAGTAAGTCTTTCTTCTCTTTTAGAGCCGGAGCTGGAGCTGATGGAAATTCAAGACAACAATGTCACGAATATCCTCTTCGAAAATAGTGTCGTGGTGAACAGCGATAATGGCGCAAGAATCAAGACGAATTCGAACACGACCGGTTACATAGCAGGGTACGTATTTCACCCCTTCATATCATCTCACCCCATATTCTTGCGCATGCTTACTGTTTGAAAGAATCACATACCGCAATATCACGCTCGCAAACATCAGCACCTATGGTATAGACATCCAACAAGACTATCTCAACGGCGGTCCAACCGGGATCCCTACAAACGGCGTCATCATCACTAACATCACGATGGAAAATATCCACGGCACCGTGCAAAAGAAAGCAAAGGACTATTACCTACTTTGTGGGGAGGGATCATGTTCGAATTTTACGTTCAATAATATTTCGATTTCGGGTGGGACAAAGGATAGTTGTAATTTTCATCCTACGGGGAACTTTATATGCTAAAGCGCCGCTACCCAAACCCCAACCCGTCCCATAGAATAACTACATTCTCCAACTTTGTGTAAGCATAAGAGAAGATAGCACTTGCGTCGATAATGGCTGGGCTGCGCTTCGTTAATACACTTGCATGCAGGGGTTCCCCACCATCCATATTACCCCGGATTCTTGAGGCTATTTGTACCCCAGAACGTACTATGGAACAGCGTTTCGCATCCCGAACTTTTACGCAGGTCGACCAATGTGTGGAAGATAGGAACTCCTCATGAATTCGGTGCTTTATTCTATGCATTCCCTTGCAGGCCACCTCACACCACCCACTCACATGTTATTCATGTAATTGGGGCATTGATATGACTGCGTGTTCTTGTCGACGCTGATTTCTCGTCAGTGAGTTCCATCGCGATTGTGTGTGAGATGGGGAAGCAAACGCGAAGTAAAGAGCCACTGGCAAAGACGGTACAAATACCTTCGTTATCGTTCAACGCATCTCTGACTGACCGGTACTTAGTCCAGGCTTACCTCCAGAGCCCTTTTCTTTGCTCTCCCGCTCGCGATTCCAGCAGCGTTATGGTCTGGTCGCGTTCAACAGCTGCTGCCGACGCGATTACAGACCTTTCTCTCGACGGCACCGAAACTAGACACAGCAACAGCAGTTATTAGTCCATCGCTAGAAGCTGTACCTTATGATTGCGAGGCACATAAATACACTACTGAGATCGTGTCTCTGGATCCCCTGGTGATATACATCAACAACTTCACCAGCACGCAAGAAGCGGAAAATCTTATTAAGGCCGGGTGGGTACACCCTCCACCATTGCTCTCCCCCTCAACTACCCCCCAACCTCTCCCCTCAATCCCTATCCTCCAGAATTCACCTCCCCACTAATTCCCTCTCCAGCGAACCCGACTTCGAAGACTCTTTCATATCCCGGCACACCGGTCTCCATCGCGTCAGCGGCCGAACTTCTCAATCCGCACCCCTCGAACCCTCTCTCCCACTCGTATCCTGCATTCTCTCCCGCGCCCGCCAATTCATGGGCAACATGCTCCTGCCCTCCGAGCCCTTTTCCATTCCGCAAATCGTCCGCTACTACCCTAAACAACGCTACGACCTGCACACTGATTTCTGGCCCCAGCATCAAGTCATGAATGACGGCTCGGGCCGGCTGTTCAACCGTGTCGCGAGT
The DNA here is from genome assembly GCF_010093535.1 of Lindgomyces ingoldianus. Taxonomy (NCBI): domain Eukaryota; kingdom Fungi; phylum Ascomycota; class Dothideomycetes; order Pleosporales; family Lindgomycetaceae; genus Lindgomyces; species Lindgomyces ingoldianus. Next base: position 202,116 of record NW_022985210.1, read on the forward strand.
TTTTTTGTGTTTTTGAGGGATAATTGTACGGAAGGGGAGACGTACTTTCCCCTCGTTGACGTACTTGACCGGGACGCGGAATCCAATGGAGGGTCTGGGAAGTTGGTGAAACGCTGGGAAGGCCGGGCAAGTAGGGGAGAAAAGGATGGGGAGGCATTGGGGGTCAAGTTTAAGCCGATTCAGGGGAATGCGGTGTTTTGGGTTAATTTGGATGGGGAGGGGAAGGGGGATCGTAGGTTAGTGCATGCAGGGTTGCCGGTGGGGGAAGGGGAGAAGATTGGGATGAATATTTGGCCGAGGAAGATTTATGGGGTGGAGGATTGAGGGGGAGGTGCCGGGAAGGAGGATAGGTGTGGATATCATTCGTTCTTGAAAAGAGATTTTTCTTGGAATGTAGTGGGTTGAGGGCTGGAAATGTTCCTATTTCACGACGACGGTGACTTTCAAATAGCAGTACTCTTTCCTTGCATCGGCGAAGCCGGGTGATGAGACCAGGCCTGGCACGTGAACCAGCTTATCGATTGATTTGCCGCACATCAACGGGGAGACAATAATTAAAAAAGCCACCTCATCCGCTTCATACTCGACCTTTTGGTCTAGCTGAAATTATTCCATATTAGCGGAGGCAGCGATGGCGGTATATCTTGTCTAGCAGATGTATCCATATGGAGTAACATGGAGATAATCCTGACCGATAGGCACAAAGAATCTCTCTTTGACACACACACTACCATAGATATTGTACACCTTAGGTTGAGCTTAAATAGGTACACCATGTAGTCGCGCCAGCTTCGCCGCTTCTTCCGCCGTACATTCCTCGTTGAGGATTTGCGCGCTAAGGGTATCTCTTTTTGGGAACGAAAGCTATCCACACCCTTCATACTAAGATGACAGTTTCCTGCCAGTACAAGTGTGGGCTGCGTACTGTTTGACTCCGACAGAGCTCCAAGAATGCTAATTCGAAGACATAGCATTTCACTTACCTCTACAGCGAAGTGGAGTTATCCGAGTGACGATCATTTGCGACTCGCACGTGTCCCTTCTTTGGTCAACAATGTAGATCGCTTTGCGCTAGGAATCGGTTCGTACCGTTCTCTACGAGCTCGTGACATTTTTGGTGCAGAAGGCATTGTGTCTATTACTGGAGTTTGAGTAGATGCTTGATAATATGAGTTGGGTTTTGGCTTTCCATCCGTATTGACGACTGGCAACCTTTATTTGGGAAAGACCCCACTATCTTTCTTGTCCTCCTTCGAATTTGCGTCTCAGCATTCGTAGCACACTTCTCTTTAGAAATCTCCTTGGGTCCTGCCATCACGAAACATTACTCTATAGCACTGGTCAACAATATTTCCGGGAGTACAATAGAAATTGATGGAGCGCCGGTGGTTCTCCTATGCTGAATCATATACCCGTTCTCTATGGTTAATGGCTCAAGTAGCATAATTGAAAGTCAAACGGTCTTTTTTGATGACATTAATGTACAGGGCATAGTCAGAAACCTAAAAATATGCAGAGTTTAATCATGGCCAAATCGCAACCCCTATAAAACGTTCTACAGTCTTATTCCAGCGATTTATAGCACCAAGAATCTTGCTGATACGGATGCTCCGTCCTATCATCCAGACATTGCGTTTGCAGCTCCACATTTGAACACCGTGCAGGTGTCTCCTCCCCTGCCTCGCGGTAATACAGCGCAATAGCAAGACCATACACGAAATTCGATTTGCAAACGTAAAACTCTCCCGTTCCATAGACCACCCTCGGCCCTTTCCCCATCATCGGAAACGACCCATCAGTCTTGACTTGCACGCCAGAGGTACCGGGTCCGCAGTTGATGTACACATTTCGCCGACCTTGATTGTCCGTCGCATTGGGAGCACTGACGATAAGACCCCATGGCAAGAAAGGAGAGCCGTCATCAGAAAGGAGATTGGAGGTGTGGGTTGAGAATTCATCTGCGGTGCCGTTGGCGTAGAACGTGCGGCCAGTACCGCTTGTGAAAACGGCGTAGTTGTAGCAAGCGCCGAAGTGGTAGTGGGTTAGATTCCAGCCTTGGATAGCGATGAGGGAACTAGAGGATGAAAGTTTGGCGGTGATGGCGAAATTGGGGGCTTGTGCAATGGCAGCAGTGAGAGAGGCGATTGGGAGGATATGGAGGGGATGCATGATGTGATATGTGGGTTGCGTAATATGGATTCGTAAGTGCAGAAATGAGCTTGAACGAAGGATGAGGTTGATGGTTGAGGAGAATGAGATGTAGTTTTATAGAGGCCAAAAGAAAGAACGGACAGCGCTAGACGGTATGGCCACCCTCGTGTAACCAAGGCTCAGTGGTAATAGAAGTGGCACAGAGAACTATAATTTTCCCCATGGAGCAAGATGCGCCCAAACCCAGAACACAAATACGAGCGTAGTTTTTTAAAATGAAGTGATGATTTGATGGAGGAAAAGAAAAATTGAAGAGTAGCATCAGCCAGTGACATGTTTGGGCGTGTGTGGATATTGATCGACGCATCATCTCCCCACGGATCCCCGAAACCGTTGAGAATGCGATAGACATATGAAAAAAAAAGTTTTCGATACTACAATTCCTAGTAAACTCCAATGAACCCAGTGTTTTGCTGCGCTGCTCCAATGGCTGCCTTGAGGATATTGGTTGACGGCGATGCTAAATTCTGATGATTTTGGGAAGCAGGGGGGGTCTCCATGGGGTGTTCGAGAAAAGCGAGGCTGGAGAGTGTAGTTACTTAGCACGGATCCAATCAGTAACAAGATCACGGGATGTAGGCTATGCACTATTACTTGAACTCATGTGCGCAGAGATGAAGGCCTGGCAGAGTGCCTCAGGATCTGGTGAAGCTGCAAGCTGAAGTGACATGAAGGGCAGGGGAAGGTACGTGTGCCAAGCCGCGACCGGGAAAACCACGGGCCGACGCGCATTCTTGGCGCTTGAGCTCACCTTCACGTCGCTTTAACAATGCGATCCTATTGACAGGCTCCCACAAATGTCTGTGGAGGGACACTCCACATCCTCCAACCTCCGCTGCATCTGTAACTCTCACGGTCAACATGTCGACTGTCGAGGTCGAGACAGACGACCCCTTGTCTGGAGGCTTTACTGTACTGAAGCAGAAACTGGACCTCGACGTCAGCTTCTCTCCTCGCCTGATTAAGGGAGCCACCACGCTCGAAATCCAGCCGCATTCGCCGCAACTCAAGGAAGTTCGGTTAAACTGTCGGCAGCTCAAGCCCACGTCCATCACAGTCGAAGGCCGCGATGTAAAGCCCGAATACGACGACTTGTACCAACGCCTGCGTTTACATCCCGGTACAGGCATCGAACAATACCACTTCCCCAAGGCCCGAATCGCCCGCCATGTCTCAGGAATTGAGGACGAACTCATTGTAAATATTCCCGATAGGCTTATTCGAGAAGTCGACTCTCCCACCAACGAACACCCCGAACAAAAGTCGTATGCTTCGTTACAGATCACAATCACGTACACCCTGGACACCTTTCGCGACGGCTTCCACTTCGCTGGCGTGGATGATGGCGATGCGCGGTATCCTCACGCTTATACGCGCAACTCGCACATTCCCGGTGCAGCATCCTGCCTTTTCCCTTGCGTTGATGATGGAACCACTCGGTGTATCTTTGATATCAGCATTCGATACCCGCGGACATTGGGCGATGTGTTCGGAAAATCTCGACTTGCGCTTTTCGCCGGCTCAGGACGTGTGGACGGGATTGACAAGGCCGATAGTGTCGTGAGCGACGGAGATTATGATCCCGTTGATTTCTCCGACGAAGAGAAATCGATGGAGATGTCGGTCATTTGTTCTGGCGAGTTGACTGATGATGTAGGTTTCTTCACTTCACTCGCTCGTGCTTTACTGACATGACAGATCTCCCATCCTAGCGACTCTACCCGGAAAACTGCGAGCTTCACATGCGCAGTCCCCGTCCTTCCCGGCCATGTCGGTATCGCAATCGGACCGTTCGAGCATGTGGACCTGTCCGAATACCGCGACACACAGGACGATGAGAGGCTTGGCTCCAACGCCATAAGAGTCCACGCCTTCTGTCTCCCGGGAAGAGCCGAGGAAGTCCGCAACAGTGCCATGATGCTTGCCCGCACCCTCGATAGGTTCACGGAGCGCTACGTGAGCTACCCCTTCGAGAAGGCCTTCAAGCTTGCCTTTGTGGATGACCTCGGTTGTGACGTTGCGAACGCCGCTTCCTTTTCTATTTGTAGCTCTCGACTCCTTTACCCGGAGACTGTTTGGGAACCTCTGGAAAAAACGACTCGAGTTCTAGTTCACGCTGTGGCCAGCCAGTGGATAGGCGTGAACGTGATTGCGCACAACTCAAGCGATCAGTGGGTTATTGTTGGTGGTTCGTGGTTCATGACGGATTTGTACCTGCGCGAGCTATTTGGACGCAACGACCACCGCTTTCGCCTCAAGAGGATGGTTGACAAGGCCGTACAGATGGATAGCCGCCGGCCGTCATTATTTAGGCTCGGCGAGCTTCTCGTCTTGGATCCTGCGGAACAAGAATTCATGGAGCTCAAGGCGCCTCTCATTCTCTCAATCCTCCACAACAGGCTTGTTAAGCAGAGCGGCAAGAATGGCGTGGACCGCTGCCTCTATCGCCTACTTATGAATGCTCGTACCGAAAAACTGCCGAACGGCGCAATCACTACGGATGGGTTCTTAGACATCTGTGAAAAGGTTGGCCACCAGAAGCTTGAGAAATTCTACCATCAATGGATATACGGCTCTGGATGTCCAACATTTCAGATCTCGGCAAGCTTTAGCAAGAAGCGGCAAGCAGTCCAACTCACTATCAAGCAAACCCAGTCCGATTCAACATTAAGACACGATGATCGTCCTCTAGAGGTCACCGACTTCATGAGAGAGGCTAAAGAAAGGTCTCATGGCTTTACCCCAAGCTCGGATAATCCTGCCTTCAACGGACCTATGACTGTTAGGATTCACGAAGCAGATGGAACACCGTACGAGCATATTGTGGATATCAATTCCTCTTTGGTTAAGGTTGAGATTCCCTATAACACTAAGTATAAACGTCTTAAACGCAATAAACTCCTGAAAGAGCGAGCCGCTGCCGCCGAAGGCCGGGACATCACTGGCGAAGCCCAAGATGATGTTACTATCTACGCTCTTGGAGACATTTTCAACACAATTGCCGAGGCTACTGAATGGAAGCTCTCTGAGTGGTCCCCAGACGATGAAGCTCGGATGGATGAAGAGTACTACGAATGGATTCGAGTGGACGCGGATTTTGAGTGGATTTGCCGAGCTACCATTGTCGACATGCCGTCCTATATGTATGTGTCGCAACTCCAGCAGGACAAGGACGTGATAGCCCAAGCAGAGTCTATCCAGTACCTAGCTCTCAAAGAAGGGCACCCCCTCATATCCAGCATTCTAGTCAGGACGCTAATGGACGGCCGATACTTTCACGGCATACGTACCATGGCTGCCGACGTCATGGCCAACAGTGCGAAGGAGCACCTTGACTGGATAGGCCTCTTCCATCTTGAAAAATCTTTCCGGGAGCTTTTCTGTATCCCAGGTTCACCCATGACTCGATCGAACGACTTCTCCGACAGAAGCATGTACATTATTCAGTGCGCCATTCCTCGGGCAATTGCTAAGGTCAAGGGGAATGACGGAAAAGCGCCCATGCGAGCGAAGCGATTCTTGCTTGATGCGATGCGCTACAATGACAACCGCGGTAACGACTACAAGGACGACTACTATCTTGCGACGCTAATGTCCTGCCTTGCCCAGAGCCTCACGGCTGACTGGAAACGTCGCGGTAATGACTACTTTGCCATGGACATGGAGGACGAGGCAGACGAAATCGAGTTCACAAGAAAGGCAATTGAGGAACTTGGCCGGGCGCAACGGCTCGACGAATGGGTTCCAACTCATCGGAATATCCACACGTTGACGGCAATTAGTGACTCTCTGGTGTTGATGCGAAATAAGATCTTGCCGCCCAAGCCTTCGGAATTTCTGCAATACGCAAAGGCGGGCAATGCGGATAACGTGCGTTTGAAGGCCTGGGACGCGCTGATTGAGATGGGAATGGCCAAGAATTCCAGCATTCTGCTCCTCATGTTGGAGGAAATTGCATCCGATCCCTCTCCTTACTTCCGTGGCGAACTCCTCCGCGTGTTTGGCAAAGCCGTTGGACAAGTCGCCATCAACGAAGTACCTGCCTCTGAAAGGTCTGTGCGCGCCGTCAACGACTCACTCGTGGTCGAGGAAGAGCAAGGCATCACTGAACGAGAATTGGAACTCGCCAGAAAGACACTCTATGGAGCTCTAGCGGGTCTGAAACAAGACATGAAAGCAGACGCGGCGTTCCGGAAGGCATTGGAAACAGCACTCACATCGACCACGACATCTCTTCGAGACATCTCGGAGCTGTTGGAAGTTGCAAACCTCGTCTATGCGCCTGTCGATAAGCTCGAAGTGCGGGTTTCCTTGCCGCGCTATTGGGGCTTGCAGAATCTCGGTGGCGGGAAGGTACGGTTTTATCGGACGAGTAAAGTTAGACTTACACCAAGGGCCCCGAGGATGCCGGCTGTGCAGACTGTGAAGGAGAGACCGGCACCGAAGAGACAGCGTACGATGCTTAATCTCTCATTCAATCAACCTCCACCGACGGTGGCGGCCGCACCTATGCCAGTGCCAGCCACCGCACCAGCTCCGGCGACAGTACAAGTGCCTACGCCTGTACCCTTACCAACTCCCGTCATTTCAAAAGCTGTATCGCTACCGGTTCCAGTTCCAGTTCCAGTTCCGGCTCCGGCTCCGGCTCCGGCTCCAGTTCAAGTTCCAGCTCCAGCTCCAGCTCCAGTTCTAGTTCCAGTTCCAGTTCCAGTTCCAGCTCTAGCTTCAGCTCCAGCTCCAGCTCCAGCTCTAGTTCCAGTTCCAGCTCCAGCTCCAGCTCCCGTTGTAGTTCCAATTCCAGTTCGAGCACCCATGCCAATCAAACTCCGAATTCCAACCCCAACACCCGCGCCCGCATCCACCCCAACCATCACACCAACTCCGCCTCCTCCCGCTCCCACGGCAACTGCATCCCATAAACCAAAGACTAAGACGAAAGCAAAGCCACACAAGCCCCAACTCATTGTTAAACTCCACCTCCGGCCCGACAAACTCGCTCTCTTTAAAGTCTCAGATCCGCCAGCAAAGAAGCGTAAAGCATCCGATCTTTCCAACCCTCTGGACGTCAATGAGCGTCCGTTGAAGAGGCAGGCTAGTGTCGAATTATTGGGCAATAGTGGGTTGGTTAAGCAGGGGAGTGTGGATACTGCGGGTACGGTGAATGCGAGTGTCAGCGAAGGGACTCGTGGTATGCCGGCGCCGCCGCAGAAACGCTTGTTGCTGAAGTTGAAGATTGGAGAGAAGGCGAGGGCTTTTTCTTCGGGGTAAGGGGCAGGGGCGCGGGAGGGGGAAATGAGATGATAGATGGGTGGGTGGTGGGCCGGCAGATTCTTTGGGGTGTTTCTCTTCTTCCTTCTCACCTGCGCATTTGCGGCCTAGGTTTCGGTGTTTTATAGCTGGCTAGCTGGTTACTCTATCTACTTGGGAAAACATGGGGCTGGAGTTTCGGCGGTACGCATGCATGGCACAGTTGATTGGTGGGATTTATCTCTCTGCATTCATCTAGCGATGGCGTCTATTTTATATACCTACTTATTGTGGCTGGGGATTGGCATTGTGGGATTGGGAAATACCCTGCGTGAAGAAACCCCCAGGATTTAGGTAGAATAATTGATCCTACGGCTTTAGCGTCTATGTTTTACTTCTTACTGAGCTTAGGCTACTGCGTTCCTTTTGAGAAACTTGATAGTCCTTGATTCCTATGCAAGTAGAGTTAACGATAGAGAGGGGTTTCTAGCTCAAGCACCTACCTGCAAGGAGTGGAGATGATTGTAAATGCAGGTAAGTGTTTGATTGTGTACCCATAATTAAAGAATGAAGAATCGCTAATGGCCTCTAGAACCTATCAAATATGAGACCTCTGATGGGTAGGAACGTCGAAATCGGCGATCGCATCAATTCAAAAGTCAAGGCTGAGGCAACATATGGCTTAGGTATCACGTGGTCACATGACACCGTGTCCAGCTCGCGACTTCATACATTCTAAGACAACGCTAACACTTGCACGCACACACATGCTAGACGGAAGGGGGGGAAAATTTGGTATCATGAATCTAGCTACTAAGCTACTACTATGTCACTAAGGGGAAAGATATACCTTGTGGGATGGAAATGGTATCGTTTAATTCGTAGAAACCCGCTTTTTGGGACACCAGGCTAAGAAGCGTTGACCACATCCATAAGATTCGGAAATCGAACTCGTAAGATATGCTGGAGCGGAAGGAGGACCTTCTTTCCGTGGACAAGGTGGCAGACGTCCCTTACACCAAACAGATTTCCTTGGTTCGTGAGACGGTACAAATGGCTTCCTCCTCCTCTTTGTTCGTGTAGCTGTAGACGTGATGATGTATTCTCTCTCTCTCTATTTGATGTTTCACCCACCGCCTGCGGCGCTCTCAGCAACAGGTCTGCGGGGGTCAAATAGTCTCCATGGTGGCGTCACCTGACTGTTCGGACATAGAAGGCTCGCTAGCTCCAGCTAAGGCTTCCTTATCTAGGACCCATTCATTTCCCTCCTCTTCCTCCCTTTCCTCGTCGACATCCTCTTGCTCTTCTTCCCTATTGATGACTGAATCCGGCGATAACTCCTTCTGCCTCCTCGGTAAAGCCTCCCTCGCCAACGATGACGCTTCACCGTCCACCTGAATATTATCATCGGTCTTAATATCCTCCTCCTTCGCAGCCACACTAATCTCCGCATTCTGTCCACTGTCTTCAATATCTTCACCACATTTCAGACACCTCAGCGGCGCTTCCCAAGTCTTCTTCCCCTGGTTCGGTCGCTCGTCCGTGATGATCATTTGTACCTTCTCCGACTCCAACATAACTACCTGCGCGGAGAAGAACAAGTCTTCCGATATCCTGGCAGGTTGGAAGGTGCTAGCAGCCCTTCCCGTCAGGACTGATTTCTTCCGTCCACGTTTGGTCGGTGTGCCATTGGCAGAAGTTATGCCCGACGATCGACGGCGTTTTTTGGAATTCGCTTGTGAGGCCGAGGGCGTGGTTGGTTGGCTGTTGGTGGGCTCTTGTTTTCCTAGTCCAGCTGAGGCACCGGAATGGATGTTGTGGGATTTGTATTCGTTGTCGATGGCGTCGTTCTCGAGACAGGGACCGTGGAGCCAGGTGTTGCAGTGGGGGCATTGAATGAGGAGCTTGTCAGGGTTGCAGGGTGTGTTGTCGATGCAGTGGGTTGGGAGTTCCTGGATCTGGTTAGCGACTGAGACTTGAAGATTTCAGGGCAGATAGGCAGACACACCGAAATGACGGTTTTGCCTTTTAGCTTCGGGTTCTCGAGACCGGGCACGACATTCAACGTCTGCCGCCAGAACAGCTGGTTCGGGTCCAGAACTTCATTTTGGTTGCTTTGTTCGACCCAATGCTTCACCTCGGCCTTCGAGTCGACGGTTGTGGCGTCGACTATCTGCATGTAGTTGCTGGCGATCAACTCGTTCTCTCCGTGGTATGGCTGACGGCCCTTGGGAAGATCCTCGGGTCGGTACATCCAATATACGCGCAGGAAGACGTGTTGCTCGTCTCCGGCGCGGACTTCGAGGACTTTGGCGACCCAGCCTTTGACAGTTGCGTTAGGGTCTGGGTCCTGCTCTTCACTTGCTTTAATGAAGACGAAGTCATCGACGGAGAAGGTCTCTTTTAAGACTGCACGAAGAGATGGCTGGTTAGCAGCTACTCTCGCTGCGCGAGAAGACAGTGGACTCACTGGTGAACTTGCGATAGCGCGAAGTCGCCTCCCAGTACTCTGCAGGCAGAATCTCATAATTGAGGTCCGGCAACGCGGATCCGGGGAAAGGATTGAATTGCTTGAGATTGCCATTTTCGTCCAGATTCTCCTTCAGTTTCGAGTTCTTGTGCAGTTCCGTCTCGGCCAACTTCCGCTTCTTGCTCGCCTTTTCTAGCGTCTTAGGATGCGGGAAGTTGATGGTGAAGCCGGTGAAGCCGGTTGCGTCAAGGGCTGACCAGTCTACTGGCCCGGGCTTGGGGACTTTGGCCTTTGCTCTCCTGAGCGTCGGCTGCGGGGTGTCGGTGCTGGATTCTAGGGCGGGGCTCGAGACGTCCTGGGAGAGGTACTGAGGAGGGCTTTTACTTTGGCGGGCCATGGCAACGGCTAGTTTGACACCTGGTCTGCTTCGAGTGATGAGCACTGCTGCAGCTCTGGCGGGGCTCTGGCGGAGCTCTGGCGGAGCTCTGGCGGAGCGCTGGCGGCGGCGGAAAAGGCTCCTGACGCGACTCAAGCTCTCGCCACTGCGAGGGATGTTGGTCGCGCTAGATTGACCAGGGAGAGACTAGCTGAGCCTTCAGAGGACGATTGGCGACGCAGAAACTTGATGACGGTGAATGCTGCGGATCAGAAGACTGCTCCGATAGTTCGGGATTAGCGCGCCAAGACTACATGTCATCCCTTCATCATTCACTTTTAGACTGTTCAAGTTTCGTCGTGCTCGAATATTCAATTCCGTATTCTCATTTGATGGCTTACTATCAACAGTATGTCTGAAGTAGAGGGAGAGTTGAATCTAAACAAAAAATAAGCGTGCTGTTGTATTCTATTATTAGCATACTGATCATATCCGGTAACCTCCAGAGTTTCCAAGGCTGGAACGCTTGCATCTTCACATCTCAAATGCTACCCCAGACAGCTGGAACTCGGCACCACAGGGAACTGCTTACCGAAGGCCTATTACCTCAGCAGAAAACCAATAATGAACGAAGAAGCCCGACTCGTTCGCGAGACTGGTCATGTATGTGGCAGGCTGTGAGCCATCAAGTCGCGGCGACAGACCAACGCGTCTCCTTCTGGCTTCATTACTTCTCTGGTAGTCTGTTTCTTTTACTCCACCTCTCGTAACATAGCAAATGGGTCGACGCACTATTCCCGCCGACACCTTCCCTCCAGCTCTAACATCATCGCCTACTGTTCTTCCCATCAATATGAAATAGTCATAGCCACTATCCAATGGGCTGAAGACTGAGCTGACAAGGGAAGCGAGAGGAACTGTTTCTTGCGCCCGAGCCCTGACCAAGAACGAGATCGCCATCTAGCTGGTCTACTGTGTGTGCAGAGAATGCGGCGCTTCTATAGCCACTAAAGGACCGCGATCAATTGTAATTAATGCACTATAGGAAGGCGAGTTTATACTACCTACGCCATATCTTGTGTGCTGTGTTATACGGTATCAACGGAAGGGTACGTCTAATCGCACGAACTTGGTGTATGGTGAATGCAGCCGAAGGAATGGTAGGTAAGCGCTGACGAGCATGCTCTTCCTCAATGACAAATGGGTTATGATATTTTCGGATTAGAAGGAGCTTTGGCGTTACGGTTAAAATAAACGAGAAGAACTAAGCTGTGTTCCTGAACAGCTGCAAGAAGGATTATGGCATAGATATGCAGTCGAATGTAAGTGGAACCTTTATGTGGTCCTCATGTATATCTTCAAGTTTTTGGGTGTGACTGAGTGATGGACAAAGTGCTTGTATTGTAATGGGAAGTACGATTGAAAGGTCTAAGAAGTCTTGGGGTTGAAGACAAGGAGGGAGATCTACAAAAGGCCCGTGGGTGGAACACTACGGCAGGAAGAGTGGGATAGAGATTGAGGAAGGACAACGGTCGTAGAATAATTTGGTGAAATCGGAAGGGAGCACAATTCGGATATCAAACAGAGCTTTCTTTGGGAAGGAAATGCGTAGATTGATTGATGAGGACGGCTGAGGTGTGTCTCGTCAGCTGTACGGCGAACATTTTGGATCTCTTGGGTAAAATATTATAGAAGGTAATGCTCTAAACCTAACGTCTATCCCTGGGTCGCGCAAATCCCCCCGTGCCGCAATTATTCCACAGATTTGACATCTTAACTATCCCCACATATCTTCTATCGCTCTATTATACTATATAATTATTCCATGAACTTTTCTCTGTGGAATGAGGGCTTGCGGCAAAAAATTACTTGGTGTTGAGCTATACTGTCGCTTGTGCTTTCTAATCCACCGGAAGCTGCATTAGCTTTACACCCCTACCTTAACACTATAGCTCGAGGCATTTCATATATCGGAATGATAGCTGGGTAGACTAATGATAGAAGAATATATTCTGAGTTTCTTACAGATGCTTGATCTTGATAAAGTACATTCTAGATTTGTCTGTGAACAAGACTCAATTCTGAGCCTCAGCCCGCCAAGTTTAGCGTGCTTACGTTAACCCTTAGTATACTGTATCATATCTCATCCTTGGACTAGCCCGATGTATCAAGGTGTATGGCGCGTTTCTCGAAGCATCTATGATAGTCACGTGAATTCTATTATTGGCACCAGCGGGTTCCTTCCAGGTAGTGCGGTTGAAGCTGTCGCGCTGGCCTTTATGGCAGCCATCATAACACCACGGTAGACATGGAACCGGCTAGCCAAGTGCTGGCGCAAATTGACCCTATAGATGTACCTGCAGTCTCGGCTTGCCCTGTAGGGAACAAAGAAGAGATTCCCTACCATACTTAGTACTACCAGAAGCGCGGACAGCCTTTAATAAAGGAGAAGGCTTAAAGCTAGCAATACCTTACCCTACCTAAGAAGAAAGCTTTTATTAACTTTATATTACATATAAATGCAGTTAGAACTCCTATACGTGTAAAGTATATACTTGCGCTTGCCTTTTGCATTGCTTACTGCTGTACTACAAAACAACCCTCTAAGCTACTAAAGAAGAATTAGCCTTAGGCCTTACATAACTGCTACCTACAGATTAAGTTAAAGACAAACAGGCCTATGCCCTAGAAGCGTTATAATAATAGTATATATAATAAGGTAGTGCACTAGTTTAATGTGATTAAGAAGGAACTTTATAAACTAGAAGTCTTACTAGAGAATGTCTATAATATAGATAAGATAGGCATTATGCTTTCTATGCTTAGCTCTGTTAAAGTCCTTACAGGTAAAGATAATTAACAGGACTATAGAGGAACTAGCATAAAGCGCATAATAGTTACTACTAACGTACTTTACAGGCGAGTTGCTTACACACCTAAGTTGCTTACTTTTACTAAGACCCTACTACACTACTCTTTTTACACTAATATATTTCTAATAACACTACTTAAATGTGTTAAAAAAATGTTAAATGCAGCTTATACTTTAAGCTTTTAAATAAAATGTAACACTTTTTAAATAATATGCTATAGCTATTTATAAAGTTTTTTAAAAAATAATAAGTAACTAACACACTAGACAACATTTTTAAGCTAATTATATAGCTAATTTATAAAAGCTAAATAATAATAAAAAGTAGGTAATTATTTAGCACATACTTAAGCTAGATATGTAAGAATTTCCCCTCTAGCTAGTAGCTATAGCTAATATAGCTAATTCTTTACACACTAAGTGTAATATAGGCTATATTAGCATAAACTAGCTTAATATATTTATTAAGTGCTACTTAAAGCTTAAAGTAAAGTTTAAGTGTAAGTATAACTATAAAAAAGCTTTTTATAAAAATTTTATAGTAATTTAAAGCTAGTTTAACTTTATAAAGAATATTAAAGCTAAGTATAGCATCTAAAATAATAATATATATAACTTTAATAAAATAAAGTTTATAATAGGCTAAATATCTACTAAAGCAGTTATTAAAATACTATAATAGTTTATAAATAATCTGTAAAAGCAAAGCTTGTGTTACAATCCTTACTCCGGGAAAACGGTGCGTTCCGGAGTACAACGGCCTATATAGTGTTAGTGGAGAAAGGATGAGAACTTAGCTGGATCAGGTGTACAGTCTGTTGAGCAGAGTGAGGGATAGTTGGAGTTTAGGAGGCAGGCTGTAGTTTGTCCCTATAGCTGTATAGGTAGCTAGGTGTTACTAGTTAGGTAGATAAAAGTTAGAGGTATATATGTTATAAGATATATAAGGCAGCTTAATTTTTTTTAGAAAGAATTTAAGCTTTTTAGTTTATTATAAAAAATAAACTAAACATTAATTATAACTTTTAAACTATAGTTAAGATTAAGACTATATACATAGTAGTTGCATGCTTGCATGCTTGCATGCTGTTTTCCTTTGTAGCCTGTAAGCGCGTAAGCCTGCAGTGCTTTATTAGATAGCGCATTCTGCTAAGCATTTATCTATAAAATAGCGCTATTCCTCTTCTATTTAGTTATAAGGTCTGCTAATTATAGAGTTAACTGTCTTCTATCTACTATGCTTAGAGCTGTGTGCAATAGCAAGCTAAGTTATTACAGTCTATTTATTAGCTATAACACGCAGGCTTTTCTTTTAGTTAGTGTCCTTACTATTATGTTCTTTTTTTTATAAGTGTTAGGTTTTCTTTTTAGCTAGTGTGTGTTCTTCTATAAACGCCTAATGTACGCTTATTCTTTTTAACTATGCTCTGCTAGGCTCCTTGTCTTTCTGCCTCTGTTTGTTGCCTTTAAACTGTTGCTTAACTTAATCTACTTTATTGTACAAAAATGCGTCTCTGCAGCGCTTATTATTTAAGTAGTTTCTCTTATGTAATGTCCTTATTATTAGACAAGTGTGTAGAATGTGTTTAAAAGAGGTGTTATTATAATGCGTTTATGTTAGATGTGTCCTAGAATTGTTTAGAAAGGGAGCAGAAAAAGTTATAAGTAAAGTTAAAAAAGGCTTAAAAAGATAAGATGTGTAAGAAGAAAAAATTCTTAGCACATTTATAGTTTTCTATAGCCTGTTAAAAAAGGGTGTAGAAGTAACTTAATCTTTTAGCAGATTAAAAAGTAAAATATCTAAAAAAAAACTTTTTATTACTAGATAAGCTTAAAGCGCTAAAAGTAAAAGTAGAAGGTTATTTCTTTTCTTAACTAGCATTAAAAAAAAGCAGTCCCCCTATATTATAGCTAGCTAATGCTGCAGTAACTTTAACTAATAAGGGTATTTTTAGATCTAGAGAGCTTTTGCCTAGTTAGTTTAACCTAAAAAGTGCAAGTAATATTTCTATAACACCTTTTAGGTGTTTTAGAGGTTTGTAACAGGTTCTTAGGTGTTTTTACAGGTTAAGTATTTTACTTATTTTATTAAGTAATAGTTTTTTTTTTATTTAAGATTTTTTTAACTTTATATTTAAGTTTCTTTTTATCCTATTTTTAAGTTGCTAATAGGATATTTTTAGGTGCTAGTTCTAGCTTAGAAATGTAGAACTATAAGAAGATTTTTATGTTTTTTAGTAATTTAAGCTTGCATGCTTCTAGGCAGGTTTAAATAACTTTATAGAGCTTTATTTATTTTTTAGCTAGCTTCTATGCTAGTTAAGAGTTTTTAAAGTTTATAGTATCTAAATATATATAATTATAGAGATGTATTTTTAGTGCTATTTATTAGTGTTAATTTGCTAATGCTTTTATAGCTTTAGCTATAAGCTAAGCTTCTTTGCCTAATTTCTAGTGTATTTCTAATAGTTATGTTGTCTAGCTTAAGGCCTTTAGTAGATCTGTTAGCTAGGTTCTAGAAAGCTTATATCTGTAAGAGTAGCTAAAATTTACTTTGTATAGGGTTATCTTAGTTAAGGTAGATTGTGTAGTGTTAATAGCTAACTAGGCTATTAGCAACTATTTAGGCTAATCTGTTTATTTATATAAGATGTATTTTTATAAATACTTTTCTATTTCTATGTTTATTTGTTCTGTTTGTTTATCTGTCTAAAGGTAATAGGCTGTAGAGAGTTTATAGGTTATTTTAAAGTGTTAGACTATAGTTGTCTAATACTTACTAGTAAAAAGTTTATTTTTATTTAAGATAATAATTTATAGGCATTTATAAGTTATAAAAAGATTTTTCTTTATTTTAAATATAAATTTTTTTATTATTATGCTTTTTTTTATTACTTATATAAAAATAAACTTTGTAGTTTTGTTAACTACTACTGCAATTATGTTGCAGAGCCTTTTTATGCTAGGTTTGTAGGATAGTAGTAGTCTTGTTATAAAGTCTATTATTATTATAGTCTAGAGTTGTTTAGGTGCTGTAATTAGCTAGAGTTATCTGTATAGTTTATGCCTTTAGGGGTTATTCTTATTGCACAGGTTGCACTTTTATAGTACCTTAGTGCATAAGTGTTTTAGTTATAGAATGTCTTTAAAAATTACTTTTTTTATTTTTCTTTAAAGTAATTTTATTCTAAGGTGCTTAAATATTAGAGCTTTATAATACTTTTTAATAAAGTTTTTTTATCTATATTTAGTAATTATTAAAGAATAGATTAGTCTTTTTAGTTCTAGCCTATTATATACTAGACCTTAGTTAGTTTCCTTAAAGATTGCAAATTCCTTTATGTTTTCTTCTAATTTATTAAAATAGTTAGAATGTTTACTAAAAACATCTGCTTGTTAATTACTGCTTCTAGGGACATGCTTAATAATAAAGTTAAACTATGCTAACTCTATTACTTATTATACATGCATTAAAGAGAGTTTCTTTGTTGTTAGAAAAGTTACTAAGTTAGTGTAGTTAGTATAAATAGTAAATTATTATCTAAGTTTTTATAATTTAACTTTCTAATTTTTACAGGCGTTAACTATAGCCTTAAGCTTTTTGTCTAGTATAGTATATTTTTGTTCTGCAGAGGCAAACTTTGCTAAATAGTATGCTACTAGGTGCTAATAGCTGTTCTCCTGTTTTTATAGAAGGGCTACTTCTTTAGCCTGTTTTAAGGTGTTAGTATGTACCTTAGTTTTAAAAGTTAGGTTGTACATCTTAAGAACTAGATAGCTAGTAATAATCCTTTTTAATTCCTTAAAGGATTAATCTATTTTAGTTGTCTACTAGAACTTGTGTAACACTTTTTCCTTTATTATAGTGTTAGTAAGAGGGAGCGCTATTTTAAAGTAGTCCTTAATTATTCTTTGTACATAGCCTGTTAGTCTAAGGAATCCCCTAATTTTAGTAACAGATTTAGGTACAGGCTATTTAAGTACTTTAGTTACTTTTTTTAGGTCTATTTTTATCTAATTTTAGTTTATAATAAACCCTAAATATTTAGTTTTTTATATGTTAAATTTGCATTTTTTTAGTTAGAGGTGTAGGCTGTATTGCCTAAGGCGTTCTAACATAAGTTTTACCTTTAATACGTAGTTGTCACAGCTTTCCTTAGTGTATATTAGTATATTGTTAAGGTATACTAATACAAATATGTTAAAGTAGAGGTTTAGAGCTGTGTTAATAACTCTTTAGAAAGTTACAGGTGCGTTAGTAAGCCTAAAGAGTATAATAAGTAGTTTATATAGTCCTTTAAAAGTTTTAAAGGCTGTTATTTATTTATGTCTTTGTTTAATTTTTATTTTATTAAATTTATCTTAGACATTAAACTTAGTAAAGTGTTTAGTTTTTTTTAGTTAGTTTATAATATTCTAAATTATTAGAAGGGGGTACTAATTTTATATAGTGTTATTATTTAGAGTTTAGTAGTTCTAATATACTCTTACTTTACTGTTTTTCTTTTTTATAAAGACTACTGCTAATGCTACTAGGCTATTGCTTTTGCAGATATGTCCTTGTAATAGCATCCTGTCTATGTACTCTTGTAGTGCGTTTTTCTAGGCTTTAGTTAATAGTTAGAGTTTATAAGCTTTTAGCTAGGGTTCTAGTTTAAGATTAATAGCATAGTCTTATAGCTAGTGCAGGGGTAGTTCTTTTAGGTCTTCTAAGGTTTTAAACATGTCTTTATATTCTTTATATTCTTCTAGCAAGTTTTTTGTTTTATAAGTAATTTTATAAACTTTTACTTAGTTAAGGTCTTGTTTTTTTTAGAATTTTTTAAAAGATATTTCCTTTAGTTCTTTTTTTATTAAATAGACTACCTAGGCCTTTAGTTCTTAGTAGGGGAACTTCTTTAGTTTTCTTTTTTTAGAGAAATATCTGCTTCCCTTCTTTACTTATTAGTAAAAGGTGCATAAATTATTATAGTAAGCTAACTATGTTATTTTAGCGTAGTCTTATTTTATTACTAGAGTTATAGTTTACTAGTTAATTATTAAGTTATGTTTATAAAGCTAGTTATATCTAAGTATTACTTAGTACTTTTCTTTTAGTAGTAAGATGTTAAAAAATATCTAGTTGCTAGTTCCTTTAGCATTTATGTTAAGTTTATAAGTTTTAAGTTGTATCTATTTTACTTTATATTTAATTAATAAGGTGTTTACTAGAGTTACTTTAAAAAGTTTTTTTTTACTTTTAAAAAGTATTTTTTTTTAGTTAACCTATGTAGAGTTAATTACTGTAAAGGTGCAACTGCTGTCTATTAGCGCAAGGCCTGTCTATTTCTGCTCTAAGCAGGAGAGAGTTATTTCTGTAGTTAGGCTTCTGCCTAATTGTTATAATCCTTACTCTGGGGAAATGGTAATTTCTAGAGTACAACGGCCTATATGATGTTAGTGGAGAAGGGGTGAGAACTTAGCTGGATCAGGTGTACAGTCTGTTAAGCAGAGTGAAGGATAGTTAGGGTTTGTGAGGCAGGCTGTGGTTTGTCCCTATAGCTATATAGGTAGCTAGGTGTTACTAGTTAGGTAGATAAGAGTTAGAGGTATATATGTTGCAAGATATACAAGGCAGCTTAATCCTCCTTAGAAAGGATTTAAGCTTCTTAGTCTATTATAAAGAATAAACTAAACGTTAATTACAACCTTTAAACTATAGTTAAGATTAAGACTATATACATAAGGTTTGCATACGTTTGCATGCATTGCAGGCTTTTGCATGCACTGCCTGCATCTACCTGCAACGCCTGTATTGCCTGCAATGCTCTAGTCCCTATTAGACAGTGCATTCTGCTAAGCATTTATCTATAAGATGGCGCCATTCCTCTTCTGTTTAGTTATAAGGTCTGCTAATTGCGGGGTTAACTGTCTTCCATCTACTATGCTTAGGGCTGTGTGCAATAGCGAGCTGAGTCATTACGGTCTGTTTGTTGGCCGTAACACTAATCCTTGTTCTACAGCAATAAGAGTGCAGAGTTTATAGAGAACTTTTAGATAGTCTATACTGTTATTTTTTTCTACCTTAAGAGCTTCTTTCTAGTAGCTTTTAATTTAGTTAAATTATATTTTATATTTTTAATAGCCTTATATTATATATTCTGCTATAGTGCAGTGTTAATCTTCTATCTTATAGTAGTAAGGTATTTAGTTGTTTTATTAATAAGCTTTTTACTAAAAGTAGTAGAATGCGCAGTCTGCTTAGTTTTTACATTCTGTCTAGGGCTTCTGTTTGTGCTTAGTTCTAATGTCACAGTAGGCGCACTAAGGCATTTTGCAGGTTAATGCTATTCTAGGGAGCGTGTTGTTTGTAAGTTTACTTGCCTAAATTCTATATAGCTACTAGCTAGCCTTATGTTTAGTTAGCTAGTGTTTTAGGCAGTACTTATTAATACATAGATACTAGTTATAAGGGCAATTTCTAAGGTTATTTTAAACTAGTATTAGTTAAACTTGCGTCTATCTTAGGTACTTCTTTATTTACACTATTTATAAAGGGTGGCTTTAATATATATATTAGAACTTATTGTGTCTTTAGCTTTTGCATAGAATGTAGTATTTATTTTATTAGCAAACTTCTAGGTCTTTTTATGTAATTACTAGTGCTAGGGGGGGTGTGTTAGCTCTCTAGTTGCAGAGTTTTAAAGTTATTAAAGAGGTGTATTACTAATTAAGACTTTTTTCTTTATTTAAGATTTTCTAGAACATTTTCTATTATTTTTTGTTATTTAGCATAGTGTAGTAAGTTTTAGTAATTTCTTTAATTATGTTATAAGTGTCTGCATTATTATTAATGTGTACTTTATACATTATTTTTCTGCAATTTTGTAAGTTGTGGGTGTTGCTGCACTTCTAGCAGTTGCTATAGTTAAATTAGTATTATAGTTCTTAGGCAAAGATTCTAGTTATAGGTTGTTTTAGAGGGAATAATTTTTTCCCTTCTTTTATGTTTGCAATGTACGTTGTTGCTTATGTGTAGCCTTACTATTCTTTATAGATAGCTGCCTGTTCTAGTGCCTTAAATATATTGTTGTTATTCTAAACTTTAACTTTCTAGTATTCTATTAGGCATCTTTTAAATTTGTAATTACCTTTATATTACTAGCAGAGGTTTTTATTTAGTCTGTCTAGAATTTTAGATTTTGTTAGACCCTGCTCTATATATATTACTTTTATAGTTAGTCTTTTATTTTTATTCTTTTAGTTACTAGAGTCTAGGCATTTTCTTTTATAATGTTTTACTTTTTTATAGTTAAGGCACGCTCTTTTCTTAAGCTATTTTTGTTATTTAGTACTTAGTAGTAGCTTTTTACTATTTTAGAACTTACTTTTTTTCTTAGTTAAGCCCTATGTGTGTTTAGCATAGCTAAAATCTATTAGTTTACTATTAAACTGTTAAGTTTTCTTTTTTTTCTAGAATACTTTTAGTTTCTAGAGTGTTATGCTAGGGTGTTTTTCTTAAAGACATTCTTAATGTTAATTATTATACATAGTTGCTCTTTTTATGTATTCTTTAAATTCCTTTAGTTTGCTGTAATGCATAAATTTGTCTTTAATTATGTTAGATAGTTTATTATAAAACATTCTTCTAACAGCTGCTTTATTAGTCTATCTGCTAATAGCTAATTATTTACAGAAGTGTGCTGCATATAATTAGACAGTGCTTTTTTCTTATTATAGAGTGTTTATTCTGTTAACTGCCTTTTCCTTCTAATTAAGTTAGCTATAAATTATTATAAGGGCTTATTTAAAGGCATTTATGCTTTAAAAGATTTTTTAAGTGTAAATAAAAAAATTTTTTTTAGTTACTTTATATTTTATTTAGTTATCTGTGTGTAGTTAGAACTAGATAGCTAAGGGTCCTTCTAGGTAAAGTTTTATCTATAAGATTATTTCCTTATCTGTTTAGAAAGCGCCCTTGTTATACTACATATATAAGTAGCATTAAGTAAAGAATAGCTTAAGGTTCTTAGCTATACTGTTAAATAATTTAGGTAGAGCTAGGCGTAGTAACTTCTTTAACTTAATGCTAGTCTTTTCCTTAGCAGTGTTGCAAAGCTTAGTAACTTCTAGATAAAGGGCGTAAAGTTATTAAACATGTAGTTGTTATTAAAGCTAAGTTTTAAGTGCTTTAATTTCTTAATAAATATATTATATTTATTAAGTGTGTTTTTTTTTATTCCTAGACAGGGTTTTACTAGTGCTAGCTACACTAGCTCCTGTTATGCTAATATTAAGAGAGGTGTAAGGTGCTATACTTTTAAAGAGGTAGTAATTAATGTTATAATTCTTACTTTAGAAAAATAGTGCGTTCTAGAGTATAACAGCCTATATAGTGTTAGTGGAGAAAGGATAAGAACTTAGCTAGATTAGGTGTACAGTCTGTTAAGCAGAGTAAAGGATAGTTAGAGTTTAGAAGGTAAGCTGTAGTTTGTCCCTATAGCTGTATAGGTAGCTAGGTGTTACTAGTTAAGTAGACAAGGGTTAAAAGTATATATGTTATAAGATATATAAGGCAGCTTAATCTTTTTTAGAAAGGATTTAAGCTTTTTAGTCTATTATAAAGAATAAACTAAATGTTAATTATAACCTTTAAACTATAGTTAAGATTAAAACTATATACATAGTAGTTGCATGCTTACATGCTTGCATGCTGTTTTCCTTTGTAGCCTGCAAGCGCGCAAGCCTGCAGTGCTTTATTAGATAGCGCATTCTGCTAAGCATTTATCTATAAGATAGCGCCATTCCTCTTCTGTTTAGTTATAAGGTCCGCTGATCGCGGGGTTAACTGTCTCCTATCCACTGTGCTTGGGGCTGTGTGCAATAGCGAGCTGAGTCATTACGGTCTGTTCGTTGGCTGTAACAGCTTGCTTAGAGTAATTGTTGCAACTACTAATTAAAAAGCAATAAGAAGTAAGTCTATTAACTATAAAAGGCTTATAAAAAGCTTAGGCGCTAAGTGTCTTAGGCTACTTGTCTAAAACACAGGCGCAACACTAAGCCTATGTGCGCAATGTAAGGTCCCTATGCTCTTCTTACGCAATAGTAATAGTTAGCGCATTAAAGTAAGTTATCTAAGTTAAAGAATAGTTATAGCATAATGCTTAGTAAAGTAGTATTAGATAGGTAATAGATGTATAATAATAACATTTAACTATAGCATGTAACTAATTACTAACACACTAATATAGCTAAAAAAGTAAATAATAGCTAGCTTTAGCTTTTAATATGTTTTTACTCTTATAATAGTCTTTTTTTATTATAGTTATGTTACATCTATTTAACCTTTAAGTACCTTAAGAGCTTAGCATAAAGTATATAGGCTTCTTAGCCTCTATACCTTTGCTTTTAACTTTAAGGTTTACTCTCTTTTATTACCCCTCTATTCTGCATTTTTTTTCTATAACCTGTGTTTTTTGCTTAATACTTTTTACATTCTCCTCTTTACACCTTGCAGTCTTTAGTATTGTGTAATAAGGTAGACGCTCTGCCTGCTAAGCTAATACTATGCAACTTTCCCTACTATACTAAAAGGTACACATAGGAATACTTAAGCTAAGTATTCTTGCATAGTATAATATATATATAAATAATGCTAGGGCTAGCACTAGCACTAGCAGTTGTCTCTAGTCTAGCCTAAACCTTTATAAGCAAGAGAAGGCTATGTAGTTAACTATGCCTACTTTATTACACATTACGCCTGTTCTTTTTACTGCCTAATACTACTATACTATGCCTAATACTACTACTTAATATCTTTAATTTAATTATTTTAGCATTAAAGCCTTAGTTATAGAGCTATAGCTTATATAGTTTATTACCTTTACAGGAATTTCTTAGAGTGCTAGGGAGCTCTAGCGCTGCCTCTACCTCTACCTCTGCCTCTCTATTGCTGCAAAGATTAATGTAGTACATGTAATACTTTAATAAGCTGTTTTACTTATATAACTGCTAGTTTAGCTTCTTTAACTACTGTTTAAATATAATAGGCTAATGCTTAAAGGTGTTAGTAAAAGATTACTTACTAGTGTTAAAAAATGCATAAAGTAAACTGCAGTAAATTATAGTAAACTATAGTAAATTATAGTAAACTATAGTAAATTATAGTAAACTATAGCAAATTGCAGTAAACTACAGTAGATTACAGCAGTAGGCAGCAATCCCTAGTAGATATTAGTTGTGTTACAAGTAGCTCTACATATAAAGAGAGTTATAGAGGGGTAATGTCTCTAGAAAAAAAGCCTTAAAAAGGGTAGTAATAATAATATATAAGCTAGTGTTAGTGTAATAGAAAATTACTAAGCTTTAAGCAGCTAATAAGGCAGCTATATTTAGAAAGGCCTGCGCTTAACAGCTCTAAAGAAGGTTAAAGCACGCAGTAATAGGAAAAAAGTAAAGAAGTAAGTGTAAGCTAAAGTAGGTAAGCAATCCTAAAGGCGCTGCAGACAGTGCAATTAGACTAGGCATAACATGCAAATGTGTAAGCAAGAAGTAGAAGTAGTATCTAAATAATATTCTAAGCTGTACTCTACTCTATAGTGCTAGAGCAGGTTGTTATAGGCTATAATAAAGTTTATTATAGTGTAGTCTTAGCAAAAGTAAGCAACTTAGGTGTGTAAGCAACTACTAATCCCTAACACACTAATGCAGCTAATGCTAATCCCTAACACACTAATGCAGCTAATGCTAATCCCTAACACACTAATGCGGCTAATGCTAATCCCCAACACACCAATGCAGCTGATGCAAATCCCCAACACACTAATGTGGCTAATGCCAATCCCCGACACACTAATGTGGCTAGAGAGGTGGAACAGACGCAACTAACTATAATTTAAACATGTTTTACACAACGCATGCTAGAGCAAACTGCATGCAAATTAGCATAAAGGTGCACTTACATTAGGTATACATTTTTTTTTAAAAAAGAATATAAGAAACACATAAGGTGACAGAGAAACAGCGTTACTAGGGTTTATCTAAAGAAATTCTGACTAACTAGCGCGTCTAAAAGAGGAGATTCTGCTCAACTTTTCGTTTCTGCAAACCCGAATATAATAAGCAGAGCAAGCTCTGCTAATAAAGGCGACAAGGAAAGGCGAGTATCATCGATGAAAACCATACCAAGAGAAATGGAAAGTCTTTTTATTCCAGGGTCTGGACTTGAGAACTAGCGGCCCAAGGTTGTCTGGGCTATATTGTCTGAGTTGACTTCTATGGTGGCGATAAGGCTGAGCAAGTAACCAGATCCAACTGACTTACTTAGGCTTAGCACAGTCGAGCAAATACTACTTCTGTGGCTCCCACCCTAGAATTGGATGGTAACATCAACAACATCCGAAGATATCGCCAGACACACAAGCCGTATCAGTGCTTGGATACCCTAGTATCGGCAAAGGAACTCAATGTTCCCTAATCCAGAAAACAATTTCCCTACATTTGTTTGAACGTTTCGGGTCCGCTCAGAATGAGGTACCCAAAATAGACTGTCAATTCCATATCGCGAAACTGTCGTCGAAAACATGAGGCTAGGGCGCTTTCGGACTAAAGATATCACTGCCAGGATGTATCTTGCAACGTAGCATCGATAAGACATCCAAGCGAGGAGCGCAAACAATCTTCCTGGAATGCAAGTTGGCTAGCGCTATCGATTTGCTGGCAACACGGACGTAGGCTTCCCATGGGAACTGAACCAAGCGGAGTACTTCGAAGGGTGTGATATGCTGACTTCCTTTCTCGTGGTTGTGGAGTACCCGGAAGAAATCCTGCGCAGCGACTTGATCGGCGACGCGGTGATGATAATAATGCGGAAACGATTAGAAGGCGAGTTGACACTTTCAAAACGATGGTGTTAGAGGTCCTTGAGAGGTACGAGGCCATGGGAAAGGTGGTATGAGCAAAGTAGATAGTGGGGTTGAGGCCTTTGTGGACATTATTCCATTGGAAACATGCACTAGAATCGACTAAACTAGGTGCTACTTTGTAGAATCAGGGACATTATCAAAAGACGTAAACTTGTGTTCTGAGCCCTTTAGGGAACATTTAGCAACGTCAAGGTTGAGGAAACTTGAACAATTCAAAGACTTGTAGAAAGCACCCAACAAGCTCCAAAATCTTGCAAAAGAAATTCTTTTTATAACTCGGCTAGTTGGCAGGGCAGAACAGCCAAGAATTGCAGGTGAGCGAAGAGGAAAAGTTACTGGTGGATGCAGGGATTCAAGCCTTGGAGGGCTTCGGCACACGCGCCGTCACTGCGACTGCCGTGTTTGGAAGGTTGACTAATGCTTAGCGCTTCCCGATTCGGAGATGCTGACCTGGACTGGTGAGGCGACAAAATTTGGAAAATTGAAGGATGATACGACACGTCGATGACGGCGGTGGAAACGGGCGGAGGCTGAACCCTCTCCCCCCAGGACTTGTTCCTTGCAGCTCGTTCTGACAGTTTGAGCCACCCGCGACATTCTAGAAGGCTATGAAGCACGAAACCTGGAGCAGGATCCCCACTGCCATTGGCAAGTATTAGCCAAGAAGCATCGCCATTCTTCGGCGATGTCATTTGTGCGTCTGCTGGCCGTAACAAAGCCGCCCACTGTTCCTGTTTCGACTAGGTCGTTAAGTGTCACGGCGGTTGGACACGACGGGCCCAGCGGACAAAGACTCGTAAGCTCGAAAGCCTCTAACAGCACTCGGGTCGCTGCAAAAGGAAGCCAAGGTTGACATGCCGCAAACACCCCATACGCCTTTAATAGAGCGAGTCCACGCTTTCCTTTTGCTGCTCTCTCCTTGTTCAACCTCGTACTTTGGGCGGCTCGCCTGTGAATTGATTTTATAGGCTGTGTCGAAGAAGATCAAAAAGGGCCGTGGGCCACCGCGCTTTTCGTCATCGCTCTACCCCTGTCATCACCCCAATCCCAAATTCCTGTCAACTACTTCTTCAACCGCTCCGCTTGCCAGAGAAACCTCCAACCATCTGTCACCTACTCTATCCCCACCCTCCCTCCCTCCCTCCCTCCCTCCCCGGGCCCCCTCCACAGCGGCCTGACTGCCCCTGACCCTCCTCAGCGTTCGCGCTGACCCGCCTGCCCTGTCGCTCGCTTTTGGGTGCGCATTCGTGTGACTTGCCTTTTGTGTCCAGCCGGCGCATCCGTGGCTTGCGCGGCTGATCTATCAACACCACGCACTCTCTGCAACGAGCATACTGGCTGCCGGACGTCTCCTCCTCGCTTAGGCCAATTACCCTGCCGCTGCCATGGTCCGCGCAAAGAGAGGTAAATATCGCGCCCTCTCCCCGCTCCCCCGCTTGTTCTACCTTCACTACGCTCGCTATCACAGTGCCACCGACATTCACTAATGGAGCGGCTCCCGCGCCCTTTCACAGTCCTCTCTTTCATGTCAGAATGGGGCGGCAACGCAACTCACCGCCGGACACCCTCGTCCACCGGCACTTCACCAGTGCCCCCCTCACCCACTGCGAAGCAGCCGCCTGCTACCACGAACCCCTCCGCGTCCTCCACTTCCGTCCTCGAGAACTACGATCGTTCGTCGCCCGGCCCCGCTGCGCAGCCCAGAAGCGACTCGAGACCGTCGTCGCGGCCTATGTCAATGATACAGACGTACCAGCCGCCTGTCATGGAGGTGGGCCAGGACACGCTGCCCGAGCTCCAGCGCATATTCCAGTTCCTTAACAGCCACTCGAATAAGCTCTACCAGGAGGGCTACTTCCTTAAGTTCCATGACACCGATTCGCGTAGGTCAAATTCCTCATGTCCGCTTTCGTACCACTGACAGGCTGCAGGGGGCCGGCCCGCGCCCGATCGGGTGTGGCAGGAATGCTTCGCTCAACTCGTCGGCACAATCCTCTCCCTGTGGGACGCGAGCGCGCTGGACCAAGTCGGCGGCGATGCTGAAGTGCTCCCCACTTTCATCAACCTCACAGATGCAGCAATCCATATGGTGTGTAGGTCCAAATCTGCTTTCGTGCGTCTGCTGATCGTGAATAGATGCCTTCGATGACCCTGAGCGACGGCAAGAAGCTCGACAACATCCTCAGCGTGTCGACTGCGGCCCATAACAAGTATCTGTTCCACTTCAATTCCTTCAACTCCCTGACCCAATGGACTGCCGGGATTCGGCTGGCCATGTTCGAGCACACAACCCTCCAGGAGGCGTACACGGGCGCATTGATCGCCGGCAAGGGCAAGCAGCTGAACAATATCCGCATCATCCTCGACCGCCAGCGCGCCAAGCACGAGGACTGGGCACGCGTACGATTTGGAGCAGGGACCCCCTGGCGACGGTGCTGGTGTGTTGTCACGCCGCCCGACGAGAAGGAATACGCCCGCCTGCAGAAGACGCAGAAGAAGGCGAATATCTACAATCGGTCCCCAGTCGTCCTCAAGGGAGACATGAAGTTCTACGAGACGAAGAAGGTGACCAAGAAGACACTGCCCATCGCAACTGTCAAGGAGGCCTACTCCTGTTACGCCATCTACCCGCAGTCGAAACCACTTATTGACCAGTCAACCCTGGTTAAGATCGAGGGTAACATCACAATTCACTCAAACCCGGAGTCAACAACCGAAGGCTTTGTCTTTGTCATGCCTGAAACGCACCCCGCAGTGTCTGGTTTCGAAATCATGCTTCGATTTTTATTCCCGGTCTTTGATACATTTGCCCTGTATGGACGCCCAACAAAATTAATTTCAGATGTTCTCGACTCGCGCGGCCTAATGTTCGCTATGCCCCCGGATCGACGCTATGGCTACCTTGAGATGTGGGATGTAGTGAGCTTGATTCACGCCGACGGGAGTCACGGCTGGTCCGAGAGGCAATGGAGAAAAGAGTTGAAGGATCTCACTTCGAAACGCATGACATCTACCCCCTCACAAAACCAAAGCAGAGCCGGGAGCAGAACCGGTAGCCGAAGAAACACCGTTAGCCGCACTAGTTTGCCCCCTTCGCGCAGCGGGACCCTAAGGTTTGAGGAACCTGGCTCCATACGGTCACAGCCGTCAACTCGTCAGGCATCGCCGACTCGACCAAGCGAATTCGAGACTCAAGGACCTCGACGCGTCGATTCGGCACCCCCTTCCGCAACATTTGCTACGCCTCGTCACCAACGCTCAGTGTCCGAGACAAATGGGTACAAACAGTACCAAGCAGACACTCCATCTCGTTTAGCATACGGCGTGAATGCCAATAATGAAACCCCTCCTCCACCACCTGAGCACCGCGTTCTGAATGGAACGCCCCACCAGCACGATGGCTATGACACCGCTTCAGACGGTACACCGAGCCCTGATGCGCGAAATCTTCCATACATCCAGACAGTCCCTCTTTCGCCGCCGCATGGTCCTGTAGCCTTGCCCCCTGGCTTTGCACATGCGCCAAGCCAGAGACCACCTGTACACCCACATCATCCTCCAGAGAAACCGCGTCCTCATATGGACGAGGCCACACTTCATCAGCTAGCAGATGCGACTCATGCGCCTTTGCCTGCTGGTGTTGCGGTTGCTGGGGCTGCTGCGGCCTGGAGGAGTCAGGAGAATTTGAGTAGTAGGCGCAGCGGAGAACACGATAGACACCAGATGCAGATGCAGATGAACGCTAATGCCCACGGCTACCCAGCAGATCAATATCTCCAAGGTACTGCAAACTCACGTTCTGGCAACAGGCTACCAACAATCCCTGCCTCGCCATATATCGAGCAGCCTGAATTTGTTGAGTCACCAATTGCGTTCCAGCCAACAGCGCCTCCTGTTCCGGAACATGCAGAGATGCCACAGCCTCGACCTAGTCTTGAGCTTGCCCAACGTCCTGGTAGTCAAAGCAGCCAGATTCATCGTAAACCAGTACCAGGTCGGTCTTCAATATCCTCTCGAGAAGCACATGATAATCTCTCGACAAAAAGCTCAAGTCTTGGTAGTTTACGAAACGACATAGTCGATCCCGAGGCCCTCGATAGCCTAAACAACACAGATCCAACCCTGCTGCGACAGCAAAGCCAGTCCAGTAGCCGCTATGATGACGACAATGTATCTTCCTCAACCCCGGATTACGCAAGCACAATTAGTGAAGAAATACAGCCCCGGAAGTTGCCTGAGCGACGCGAAGAACGACCGCGAAGTGGGGTGTTGAAGTTTGTTGGAAACCCTGACATAGGGCCTAAGGCCGATGTTGTTGTTGGCGATGCCCATTACAACTCCGAGGTGAAGCAGCCGGCGGAACCCTCGTCAGATATTCCTACAATTGACTTCGGCCCCACATATTCACTAAACCCGGATTCAAAACGTCCTGGAACTAGTGGAACCATGACCCAAGCCCTCCATGATCACCCTACTTCGCAATCCAAGGAAAATCTTGCACCTTCCCCGAACGAACAGAAGCGCGTATCCTACCTGTCTGGTCGAACCACCCCAATTGCCGCTGCCCACATGCGAACTTCCTCTAACTCTCCTCAAGCCGAAGACCGTCGAAGTATTGCTTGGTCTCCCGGTATGACAGCGCAACCTCAAACGCAACCTGATCGACAGAAGCTAGATCCTGAAGAGTGGGTACAACAACGCGCTGTCAATGCCTACCAACCCCGGGCTTCACCAGTGTACACTCATGGAAGGAATCAGTCCCACACTCCGCCTCCCATAAATCGTACACAATCTGGTGAATGGACTCACCTGCAGAAAACTCCAGAAGCGATACCTGCCCGTCCTCCAAGTCGCCCGTTGAGTCGGCCTCTTTCTCGAGGCACCGGACTTCTGCTTGATCAGCGACCGACATCGTTATCTGCGCGGGAGCAGGAACAAGTGGCTCGGATGACTGGAACGCCTCTCATTGACTTGAGCAAGAATCCCAAGGAAAACCAGAAGACTTCATCCGCGGGATTGACAGCCTATATCGACCATCGAGAGCAGGAGAAAGCGGCAGCCAAGGCGAATCGTCATACCGCAGCCATGCAAGCCGAAATCGACCGACGGATGATGGCAGCACAGCAGCGACAGATGATGGAGATGCAGCAAATGGGCCAGCAAATGGTATTGGGACAAGGTGGATATGGGGCACCCGCCATGATGGGAACGCCGCAAGCATACCCCCAAGCATTTGCTTATTCATCACCGGCCCAGATGCAGCAGCAACAGCAAGCGTATCAAAAACCAGGCTACTTCCCACCGCAGAGCATGTCCCCGATGCCACCGCAGGGCATCCAACAGGGATGGGGGACTCCAAGTTCGCAGCCGATGCAGGGTCAGTACTTTGCGCCACAACAGCAGCAGATGCAGCCCCAGATGCAACACGCGCCCCAACAGCAACAACCGGTTATGCTGGATTATGGTGCGAGCTTTGATCAGGCCCAGGCGGCGGCACGGATTGCGCATCAGCAGGGAAAGATGAGACGTGGTTGATGAAGATGATGGGAAGATGAGGGATGGGGCAGTAAGACTAGGTTATCGAGGAGAAGGGATCGGTCGTGGATGAAGAGGGAGTGAGATTTTAAGGTACGAGTGAAGCTTTTCAATTGTATATGTTTGATTTTCGTTGGTGGGCTTTAATGGAAGAAGGTTTGAGCATTATACAAACGCATGTGCATGCATGCATGCATGCATGCATTCCAAGGTCGGCCCAAAAGGAGGATAGGCCTGGTCTGGATAGATTGGTGCATTTTGCATTGCGTTGGGGAGTATTTTTTTATTTCATTTTCATTTTCTCTGAGAGCGATTTCCCTCCTTTGCTATCTGTTAGCGCGCGCTCTCCTTTTCACGTGTTATGACTATGGTCCAACAATTTGCTGGGTGGCTGGACGATGACTCTTTCCTTTCTGCGATTGACTACCCGTTTCATTCATCATTGCGCGGCGTTTAAAAGGGGCGAACGTTAGTTGCATAGTTATGGGTTTGGACTTGTGTTTGACGGCATGAATGCATCGCTCGAGCCGCAGTCATGGTATGCTTAGTTAATTTATCATGGTTTCTGAGTGCCTGTCTACACTACCACGGCTATGGCTCTGTGTGTGCGGTGAAGGGACTGACTGACAGCTTCTACTCTGTCTTCGGCTTCCTTTCGATTGGCTAGCAGAGTCAGTTTGATGAGTGAGAAGCTTCATCACCCATTAGTCGTCCTAGGCATAATTCATATAGTGCTAGTGATCCTATTTCTAGCATAAGAGTTATTGATCCCCTTGTTCTGCCAGGTATGACCGTGGGTGTTCCCAAGCACTTCCTCCATCTGATATAGTCCTATTTGGCTATTTCCAACACAATTACCTTGCTCCCTTGAAGGTTTTTAATTAAAGACGACCACCGACGCTAGCGCAGCTCAGTTTAGCTCCCAGTCTCACAAGTTTAACAGCGTTGGAGCATTTCTTCACACTACGATGATAACGCATGAAGTTTTTTAGAGACCAGATGGACAGACATGAATGCTTTGAGATAGCGGTTTTTGACAGCATCAATCTCATCTACCGGGCCTTTTTAGAGGACACACGGACGTCGCGGAAATGTACATCGTAGTATTTGTCCAGCCAATTTTGGAGGGAAAGCGCACATGAATCTCAGTGAAGGGTTCTTAAAGCCGGAGGGGTGCGGAACCGGACAGGGTGTTGGTTGCTATTGGAGTTTCTAAGGGGAAGGGAAGGGGTGGGTTGGCGTCTTCCACGTCTGGAGTGGTTTAGGAGGCCGATTACTGGATATTGTCATCTTCTGGAGCTGTTTTGGAATCGGGAGCTGGCTGGACATCTTGGACTTCTCCGTTGACTTTTAGAAACGGAGATCTGGGTCGTGAAATGGTTGTCGCTGTCTTTTTAGAAGCGGGGAGACTGGAAGTGGACAAAAGGAACAGTCCGTGTCGTTTTCAAAAGACTGGGCAGTGGAGGTGGGTTGGTGGTGTTCTGTTTAGAACCTAGGGGTGCTGGACAATATATGTGCTAGGACACAATTTAGAAAGTCTGGAGAGGAGGTCGACATAACGCAGCTCGCAGTAATTCTTTCGATACCAGAGGCCGGACATGAAGGATATCATGTTAGTATTTTTGAGGCTGAGAGCTAGGCATGACGGAGTTCGTATAAACTCTTTAGAAACCGAAAGCAGGACATGATATCCTCATAGATAAATTTTGGAACGTCCGCGGAGGAAGTCGAGGCCGAGGACGAGCGACATTCCTCTTCGGTCAGATCATTTCGCTTCATGCGGATGGTGCTCTAGGGAGTTAAGTACATGATCCTTGAACCTTTTCTTTTAGGGGCAACCCGAATCGTTCTGCACATACATCCTAACCAACGGACTATTTACTGTACCATGAGTTCATGTTTAGGTGTTTTTAGAACTCGATGAGGACATGGAGGTGGAGGAGAGGCTCTAGGACAGATAGAGGAAGGGGTTTATATACCTGAGAGAGGGGAGGTTGGGCCCGGTCCCTAGCTATGACGTTGGATGTGCACTTTGGTAAAGGAGTGGCATCACTCACTTTCTTGGCATTCTGTATATGCCTTCAGCTACGCTAGAAATGCCGTAAGGCTGCTTGGTGCTCTCGAGGTGGCCGTAAGGTGGAGTGGTACATCATCACCTCTGCTCTCGATGATATCGAGCTTTCTTCCCCCTTGCGCTACTACCTCCCTCGCGGGAGGAAAATTTGTAGGTAGCAAAGCAATGGCGGGTTTCAGGGTATCTAATACCTCTGCCTGAAACCATTCTATCTATGCTGCGTGTGCTGTTCGTTCTAAATTTGGAGCAATTTCTCGGCATAGTGCTCTTAACGCTATATGCTCCCGGATAGACAAGAATATTAGAACCTTAGAAGCCATGAGGAGATTCAGGTTTTTCTGGTAGAGGAGATTCTAGGGAGAGGGGGTAATGAACCCTCCTCTCTTGCTGACTGGAAGTTTCTTTCAACACCCTGCTCTCCTCCTGGGAATTAAAAGGGCGAATTTATCCAATCATGGACTTGTGGGTAACTGAAACGGCAGTAAAAGCCCCGGTATGTGTGCGTGGCGTCTGCTTCGTGGAGGCTCCAAAAACTGGCATATATTATGGATATGGGTGGCGCTTTCTCTTTCTTCGGCTGGATGCTTTGAAGGGGTTTCCGCGTTGAAGCATTTGCGTAATACTCTATGGTCAAAAGGGACTTCACCAAAGTCTATTTCTGCTTTCGAACCTGAGCATACAAGGGTGTAAAACTGAGCAGTGACTAATTAACTTGAGCTTGTGGCTGCGCAGTCCTGAGCAGGTCTTGGCAGCTTAATTAAACCTAAGCAAGCAAAGTATTGGCCGGAATCTAAGACAACCGGCGTCCCAGATTCGGGCCACTCCCCTGCTCAATGGCCTAGTTCTTTGCACATGACCTAGTTTCCGGGCCAAGCAGCGCAGATTTAGGTCCTAAAGCTTGTTTATACTTTCCTTTAAAAATCGCTGGCAGAATAATCATCACAAGGGTGCTGTTCTTAAGCTACGAAAGATTTTTAGCCACTAGTAGCGCTCTTTCCAATTTCTGCCACCACTCCAGGGGTCTACAGAGACAGCAATTAAGTACACTTTATTATCTTTATAAATTCTTAACACTTGTAATGAATTGCTAGCATTTCACACAGAGAGCTACGTAGTTCGTACCGACTTTCAACGCAAGACATAGAAAGTTATTCAAGTATATATTTGTAGTACGTATGTCAATCGAGAGTGAATCAAAAGCAGTATCTCCAGATGTCATATTCATAGAAAATTTGATATTTGGATCGGTTAGAATTACAGTATCAACCTAGCTTGTGATAGCCAGAAGTCGCTATGTGAGGTTATGCGACGAAGGGCGAGCGAGAAACCCCCCCATGGGAGAAGGGTGTACAGTACAAGCTGCACGAAAAAGAAGCCGTAGGTGAAGGTGGAGCCTACTGGTTTGTTCGAGGAAGCGTCAGCGGTTCGCCAAATCTAGCTACGTGCGGGCATACAGTACAGTAGCTGCGAAATCACGGGTGAAACCGAGCAAGGATCAACTAGCTGGCCAAGTAACTAACATAGCGGCTCTTCAGCGGAAATTGTGGAATCACTTACGATACACGTAATCCCTACAACACCTGCTTCTCTAGTCCATCTCCAGTCTATCTCTAGTACAAGGGGGGATGATGAGCGGGTCTTAAAGCCCGTGCCTTTCTCTCATACAAATTCCTTCAGTGTCTATGAAAGAGACACACGGGATTTACGACCCGCTCATCATCCCCCCTTATATCGCTGTGCAATACAAAGCCTCCACTAGAAAAAGCCTCAAATACGAAGAAACCTGCAATAAAATGAAACCTCTAATACGAAGAAAGCCTCTTAAAGATTCTGCTCCATCATAATGCCATACAGCGCCGCATTCCTTAGCACGTTAATTTATTTCTCTACCTGTATTCAAACCTGGCAAGCTTAATATGTCCGTCTCTCCACAGCCTAAACTTGTGGTATTTCGTCTACGGTGTTAGGAATGTATCTATGTGTTTTAATCTTCGCATTATTAACCCGTGTTTGCCTGAATGCTCCTAGTGAGCCGCGCCAGGGCTTCCAACGGGTCGTACTACGGTCCGTACAAAGTGAACCGTAACGGTCACGTGTTCAGTACGAACGTACCGAGTTCGTGAGCCGTACCGTACGTTTAATGATGCCCTAGGTACGGTACGTAGTACAGATTGCATTACCCTTTTAGGAAGTTTGTATAGGGGTTCTAGAGGGGTAGGAGGGCTCTGGCAAGCAGGAGGCCTGCAGGGAGCGTGTAGGGGGGCTTCTAAAGCTCTAATAGGCTAAAATTTTTGCAAGGACGCTTAAATCTCTTTTTAAGGGGTTTAATCTATCTATCTGCAGTCTGTTGTCTTAAAAATGCCTAGTACAGACTATTTTCTATTGCAGAGTTATCTATCTACGCCTCTTGCCGCCTTACAGGCCTTATCTAGTTAATTAGATCCCTCTGTTGTTAGTCTTGTTAGTTGCAGAAGTTAAAAACCTTCTACACAGCGTCTCTATAACGCTCCTAGAGGAGCAGGGCAAGGCAATCCGCCTCTAGCTCTGCTATTAGTGTTATAATTAGACCTATCTACTCTTGTCACTAGAGAAAACTAGTTATTTTATAGTTAATTAGGCCTTAATCTTGCGTCTCTAGAGACCTATAGTCTTAACTGTTTTAACTAGAGTACAGCGTACTTTAATCAAATTGTACTACTTGTTCAGATCACGTGAGCCGTAACAGTTACAATACGTACACCTACCTCTCTTCCTCCCTGTTGTACGAACGTACACAAAATCTCACCCGTACAGGCCTCAAAATCGCCCAATCGTACAGTACTACGCCTCGGTGGAAGCCCTGAGCCGCGCAATCGCATCACATCCTCTTTTCCCTTCTCTCCTGGCTCTACCCTCTAAATGTGAAACTCCTGCTGAGTATGGACACCGAGTACAATAAACATGTATGCAATGGTATTCAAGACCTAGTTGATATGCTCCTTGAGCATCGACAGGCACTGGTCGCTGTGCGTATCGCGGATGTTGTCGTTGCCATACATGTCGCCCGACACCGACGCGACCCGGGCAGAGTCGTGGGAGAAGGCGACTAACCTGACCAAGTTGCTATGCCCCTCAAGCGTCACCAGGCAGGACTCCATCTAGTTTGGCCATTCAATTCCCCTAAAAGCATCCTTGGATAATCTCTGCAGTGTTCAAGGCGCTGGTGCTTTTTGCCTTTCTAGGATATGTTTCGCTGTCCATACACGTCACTCCAAAGCGCCAGGAGGCTTCATGCAGATCTCAGTGATGGAACACCGAGGTAACCCAGGCCTCGAACAGAAGGACAACGTCATTCTATCTGCAATCAAAAACGTCTCGCCCACAGATTCTGGTCAGGGTTCTGATCCACCTTCTGAATAGGTGGCGGTGTGAATGTCCCTGCGGCACATATCATATGTGATGGTACCCTATCCTCTTGTATAATCGCACCTGGCCGTTCAGCTTGACACTGTTTTGCAAAGGGTAGTAGCTTCGGCAGAAGAATCGTCGTCTGGCGACGGTACCAGTCAATGCCAGGGCCTTTGCCACGGGCCAGCTTACCGTTCTTCTGATTCCATGGCCACTGAGGCTTTCGGCCAGGAGTCGTTTGTAGATTGAGTCGATGCATGCCATTAGTAAACTCCCACTGCTGCTTCATTAACGGCTCTAATATCTTATTCATCCAATTAATCTCCTTGTCAGCTCTTCCCCGATCCTTCTTCGTCTCGGGCATCTAGCAGTGGCATGGCCCTTTCTTACCGGAAGAGACGCAAGCCCAAAACATGAACTCAGAGTAGCCTTTCCAACGCTCTCAAATACAACTTCTTACAAAAGCTTCATCAGCTTTCCGCTACACTCAATAGCCACCT
This sequence comes from Lindgomyces ingoldianus, assembly GCF_010093535.1. Taxonomy (NCBI): domain Eukaryota; kingdom Fungi; phylum Ascomycota; class Dothideomycetes; order Pleosporales; family Lindgomycetaceae; genus Lindgomyces; species Lindgomyces ingoldianus. The sequence continues at coordinate 238,691 of NW_022985210.1, forward strand.
CGTCGATGGAGCAGTACAACACTTGTTTCATCTGACCAAGTCAAGTTCTTCCAATCCTCAATCGTCCAATCCTTATGCCTCAAACACCACTCGAGTTGATCCTCCCTCATCTTCTTCGTCAACCCAGGCTTTCTCGTCGGCTTCGTCTTTTGAATCCAGCCTTCTTGAGTATACGATAAACCGTGGCTGCTGATACATTGATTCACTTCTCACTAAGTGCCCCAGCAATGTCAGCACGCGATTCTCCCGCCCATGACGATCACGGCTACTGTAAGTACTACAGCTGACGACGTCTCCTCAGTCTGCTTTGATAGATGGCAAGACCGAGGGGGATCCTGTACATGCTCGCCGCGAAGCTTAGTGGCCGTTGACCGGGGATAAATCCACGTTCAATCGCCTGGGCGTAGATCTTCTGAATGGTAGGTCTTTCTATACTTGTGAAGTCAGTAATCTCGCCATTAGCTTTGCCTGTTGCTTTAAGAGATACAATAAGAGCACGAGTCCCAGCACCATTATAATTATAAGCCATATTAGCGATGCGATGAAAAGCTTCATGTACGACCATCAAAAAATGATGATTTTATAGATGATTGCGCAAAGGCCATGTGTGCTCAGTGAATTCACCCGATTCGGCATGTGGCGTTTACCCCCTGGGTGGTTGTTGGCCAGGGGGGGTAAAGACATTTGAAAGGCTCCTCTGTATGAGTGAACTCAGAAATTACTTTTTTTGCTTTTAATGACCCAACCTCCGAATGTCGTCATGAGTCAGTGGCTATTCATCCCGGTTTCCTTTTCTGAGTTGCTGGGGCGACTGATGGGTTTGCTTTTCCGAGAAACACGACATTGACATTGCTTTGGCGACTGTGTTTTCAATTATCTTCGGCAGTAATCGCAAATATCTGGTGCACCTCCTAACAACCTAGGAAGGTGTCATAGAGTGAAGGTGCCCACTGCCATAATTACCTTGGTGTGTTGTTTCGTGACAAGCGGAGGGGCATTGAATGTATCCGCCCTCTTGGACTTGATATTTGTGGTGCGCCAACATATTGTCTTGGTTATCAATTCTGACTAGGATGGTAAAGATAAGCGATGAACGAGCGTCCTTTCATCATACCCTCAGCCGCACTTGGCATGAGAGGGGCTTGGTAGGGCTTTATTTGGTGGACGCAGCGCCTTCTCGTATTCTTCTTTGCACTGCCACGTAGGGGCGTAAATCAATGCGCACAATACTGGACTGGGAATGGTCACTTGATTGTTTACTTTTTTTTTGGCGCACTTTTTGGCGAGGTGCAGTACGCACCCACATTATTAGCAGAGCTTGCTCTGCTTATTATATTCGGGTTTGCAGAACGAAAAGTTGAGCAGAATCTCCTCTTTTGGACGCGCTAGTTAGTCAGAATTTCTTCGGATAAACCCCGGTAACGCTATTTCTCTGTCACCTTATGTATTTCTTACATTCTTTTTTAAAAAAAATGTATACCTAATATAGGTGCACCTTTCTGTTAATTTGCATGAAGTTTACTCTAGCATGCGTTGTGTAAAACATGTTTACATTATAGATAG
>NW_022985210.1:241508-270381 GCF_010093535.1 Lindgomyces ingoldianus
AACATCTCTAGGCATTAGCCTATTATATTTAAACAGTAGTTAAAGAAGCTAAACTAGCAGTTGTGTAAGCAAAACAACTTGTTAAGGTATTACATGTACTACATTAATCTTTGCGGCGATAGAGAGGCAGAGGCAGAGGCAGCGCTAGAGCTCCCTACCACTCTAAGAAATTCCTGCAGAGGCAACAAACTACACAAGCTACAGCTCTACAACTAGAGCTTTAATGCTAAAACAATTAAATTAAAGATATTAGGTAGCAGTATTAGGCATAGCGTAGCAGTATTAGGCGGTGAAAGGAATAGGCGTAACGTGTAACAAGGTAGGCATAGTTAACCACATAGCCTTCTCTTGCTTATAGAGGTTTAGGCTAGACTAGAGACAACCGCTAGTGCTAGTGCTAGCTCTAGAATTATCTATATATATATTATACTATGCAAGAATACTTAGCTTAAGTATTCCCGTGCGTACCTTTTAGTATAGTAGGGAAAGTTGCATAGTATTAGCTTAGCAGGCGGGGCGTCTACCTTATTACACAGCGCTAGAGACCGCAAGGTGCAAAGGGGAGGATGTAAGAGGTATTAAGCAGGAAAAACAGGTTACAGAGAGGGAATGCAGGATAGGGGGGTAACAAGAGAGAGTAAACCTTAGGGTTAGAGGCAGAGGTACAGAGGCTGAGGAGCCTATATACCCTGTGCCAAGCCCTTAGGGTACTTAGGGGTTAGATAGCTGTAACATAACTGTGACAAAGGAAGACTATTGCAAGGGCAGGAACGCGTTAAGAGCTAGAGCTAGCTATTATTTACTTTTTTAGCTATATTAGTGTGTTAGGGATTAGCATTAGCTATATAAGTGTGTTAGTGATTATGTGAAGCTATATAAGGCACTAGAGACATAAGGAACTGCATTAAATGTATTCCTAGAGGAGTCCTTTACAGGAGTCTATATATATGCGAAATAATTAGGTGGGTCTTGGCAACAGACTGTGCTGAGATGCATACAACTATGGTGCTGACGCATCTAACCATTGTGTGACAACACATCTGACTATTGTGCGACTATAGTGACAACACATCTAAGTGTCACCACTGCAAACAGATTAGTTACATGCTATAGTTAAATGTTATTATTATTGTTAGATATGCGCACCTACTGTCAAGACAGGAGGAACGCTTAACAAAAGCTGCTACATAGTACAAGCAATAAGCTTGAACAGTATGTTGCTGCAAATTGCTGCATGTTGCAGCAAATTGCAGCATTTTGCAGCATGTTGCAAGCTGGTCGCGCATAGGGCTAGTGCGCGAGGGACTTAGATCAGAAAAACAAAAGCTGAGCAACATAAGTAGAGCAGAAAAAGGATTAATAAATTAACACAATTAATAATTATCCTATACATTATATCTAAACCTATTATTTATCTTAGGAAGCCTAGAAACAGTGCTTTAATCTAACAATTATACATCTATTACCTGTCTAATACTACTTTGCTAAGCATTATGCTGTAACTCTTCTTTAACCTAGATAACCTACTTTAATACGCTAACTATTACTGTTGCATAAGAAGAGCACAGGGACCTACTGTCGCGCACATAGGCCTGGTGTCTCGCCTGTGTTTCAGACAAGCAGCCTAAGACACTTAGCGCCTAAGCTCTCTATAAGCCTCTTATAGTTAATAGACTTGCTTCTTATTGCTCTCTAATTAGTAGTTGCGACAATTACTCTAAGCAAGCTTTGCTTTTACAGATCATTTATGAACTGTTGTAGTATTTTAGAAGGTATGCGACGGCCACCCCAGAGGACTAGTGGAATGCACTAGAATTTCCTTCTTCATTGTTGAGCGGCTTCGGATTGCTACTTCCAAGCAATTTTCTGACTACTAGGCTGTGAAGCCTACGCTATCCTAAGGCGTGTCTACCTATGGGAACTTACGATACGCTTTTTGGTCTCTGTAAAGATGGGATGGTAAGTAGCACAGATAGCACTGAGAGCAAGCTTTTGGAGAAAGATAGGAGTGTATTGTAAGAGAGACGAATCGCTGCCAAGCTTCGCTTGTCAGGATTTATGCTTATATACGAAGCACAGGTCATACGACCTCCAAACAGGTCAGGTGAGGCCATACTAGCCCGTTCTGGGACATCTGGCCTTACATTATCCCCCCTTATAGTAGTCCTACAACTTAGAGGATAGAACAGATGACAATAGGCCTAAGTAGCACAAAAGAGTGTTACATAATGCCCTAAAAACTTGCTCCTGCCTATTTTAGTTAATTCTATGCAAGTTTATTTAAAAATAACCTAGAGTTATTAGGTAAAGGTAAAGTAAAAGTACAGAGTAAAAGTAAAGGTAAAATAGCAGTATATCTCACGCTAATAGAGTAGCAGTTAGGACAGTATATATAGGGTCTAACTGTCCTAGAAATCTATCTCCTTTACACCTCCACCCTCTCTACAGCTTAGAATTTAGAAGATTCTAAACTTTTTAAGGTAAGTACATTCTAAGCCACTCTAGCGCAATCTAGCGCGAAGGGGTGCTAACAAGCTTTAATAGTCCCATCCTACCCTGCTTGCGCCCGCCTGTCGCCTAATCTGCTCTTAGCTCCTTCCCTTGTGCTTAACTTTACTTAACAACCCTAAAATAGACCTCTACAGCCTACTCTGTTACAATCTAGCTATAGTTTCTTTTAAGGAAGATTAATTAGCCTCTGCTAACATAAACTTACGCTCTAACAACCCTTGCGTCTAATGCGTTAACAAAATGTCCTGTAAGGGCATTATAGACAAGAGTAGTGGCTGTTATATACTTATAAACAACAAGTTACGTTGTGGCATAAAGAAAGAGGAAATTAAGTACACTAAGTATGCTTATTACCTTAAATTTAGTAAAAAGTGCTTTAAGGTGCGCATTCTAGCTCCTTCTAGCGTATTTACGCGCAGTCTGTCTAGGCTAACCCCAGATAGCTCCCTGTTACCTTTAAACCTAAACAACAGGCTCTTAAGGACGCTGTGCTTAACGTTTTAGCCCCTGTTAATCTACTTAACCCTGCTTAGTTAGCGCAGGCTAACGCAACAGTTATGTTGTAGGCAAACACTATTATTTAGTTTCTTTAGGCGTAAGTCTTCCTGTTGCAGCACAATCTAGCTTAATTAGCCTTGTTCTAGCTCTTAATAGTTTACAGCAAAAACAAAATCCTGTACAACAACCATCTATACACGCACAGTAGCGCTATAGGCAAAATTGCTAAGACTAGAGTTGTTTTTAAGAAGCGCGCCCGCTCTAAAGCTAATATTACTAAAAAAAAGAAAAAAAAGCATAAGGCGCTTAAAAAGGACTCTAATAAGAATAAAGCTATAATAACTTTATCTAAAAAGGTAGGTGCGCGCTATTCTTAACTATTCTAGCGCTAACTAGCACAATAGAAGAAATATAGTGTTAAAGGTGTCTGTGTTACTAAAGCTAAGCAACATTGTTATGTTAATGCTGCTAAAGCTGCTAATGCAATCCGCCGCGTCTCTAAAGAGCACAATAAGGCTAACAATATTAAAAACAAGGCTAGTTAGGATTAAACCTTAGCTAAAAAGAGGTGGCTAACTAGGTATAATAAGAAACATCCTAATAGTCATTCTGCTATCACAAATTCACCCACAGAGGACCTTAATGTCTAATCTAGGGCCCTAATGGCACAATCTAGTGTGATCTGGCGCATCCTATAGTAAAAATAGTTAAGAATGCATAGTATAGTGTAGTTTTAGGTTCTTTAGCTTAAGCTTTTTTCTTTTTTCCTTAATAAAGTTAAATACCCTTGCATTATGTCCCTTAGACTTAAAGTGCAACTATCTTAGTAGTAATAAATTAATCTGCCTCTAGCTTGCTTACTTTGCAGCTCTTTTATCCTAAAAATCCTAGAATGTCCTGCTAGACTTAAACTCTGCCCTTTTCTTGCTAGTATAGCTTATTCTAGGCTAGAATGTTTATTTCTTCTACATAATAGATTTCCCTAGGTTAAAATAACCCTCTTCTTAACTCTAGCAAGCTATTCTATGCTAGAACAGCTTTACTTAGTCTAACTAAGGAATTTTAGGTCTAAATAGGCCATGTTGTCTTCCTATTCCTATAGCGCTATTAAACACCTCTTATTAAAAAAACCTTAAGCAAGGAAAAAACAAGGTAAAAGTAGCTATACTTAATTTATTAAGTTACTTCCTCTCTTCTAAGAAGTTTAACCTAAACTAGCATAATTTAATCTTTTGCTATATATTCCTCTGCTCTTCTAAAACACTTTTAATGCGTTTAAGCTAATGTTAGGTCTAAGTTCCTATAAGTTCTTTTTAGATAAATAACCTTCCTATTTTACAAGATATTCTTATACTCTAACTAAATTCTGTCTCTAGTTAAGTATTTTCTTTACATAGTACACATTATCCCCTATAGCGCGTAGAGTGTCCACAATTAGTTCTAATTGCAACTTAAGACGCCCTTTCTAGGTATATAGCTCTAAAAGTAAGACATAGAACACTAGATAAACTTCTCCTAGATCAGGTAGGTCTACTTTATACGCCTCTGCGCTAATCTAGGCCACAACTTTCCCTAGTCCTAAGAACTTCTAGTCTAACTTCTTCTTTAGCCTTGTTAATTTTATGTGTCTATTAAAGACTAATACCTTATCTTCTACTTACAGCTGTATATGCTTCTGTTGTTTGTCTACATACTTCTTTTAATACGCATTTGCAGCAATAATTTTCTAGCAGCATTTTAACTATAAAGTAAGTGCTTTCGCAGCAACTCTGTTTGCTATGTGCGATTCCCCCTAACCTAGGGGTTCTCTGGGCCAATCTGGCCCTCTTAGGTTCGCTCTGTGGTATGCTTAGAAAGGAGTAACTCCTGTAGTCATGTGTACGCTATTGTTATACGCAAACTCTGCTATTAGCAACTACATTGCCTAATTATTTTATTCTAGGCAACAGTAACATCTAAGGTACTGTTCTAGAGTTTAGTTTTATCTTTTAGTCTGCCTATTAGTCTTAGGATAGTAGGCTGACAAGAGAATCCTTTATGTGCTAAGGTAGTAACAAAAACTATCCTAGTACTTTAAGTTTATTATTAGCCCTTAATTAAAGACAATGTTCTTTAGAACTCTATAAAGGCAAACAACTTCTCTTAACTAAACCTTTACTAGGTCTAAAGCCTCCTAATTAGCTCTAGCTAGCACGTAGTGGGCCATCTTAGTAAGACAGTCCACTATCACAAGAATTGCATTATATACTGACCCTAAGTATTTACAAGGGGGCAGCTGCGTTATGAAATCCATTGTGACATCCTGCTAGGGCCCATCAGGCGGTGGCAAAGGGTGAAGGAGCCCATATGGGCGGTGTTGTGGAGCCACTAATCGTCTGCACCTCAGGCAGTCATTACAGTACGCCTCTACGTCCTTCCTAAGCCCTTTCTAATTATATTAACGCATAATCTTTTTAAGCGTCTTTTTCACACTAAAGTGGCCCGCTAATAGGCTGTTGTGGCACTCCCAGAACGCTTCTGCCTTCTCTTAGCCGGCTCCTCAGGTGATCTTTAAGCGCCGGTTGCATCCGATTCTCCCCTGGCGTTTCGCTTCGACACCATTACGTAGGAATGTTGCCCTCAAGCGGTATGCTGGCTTGTAGAGCGATTCGAATGTAAAGATGGGATAGTAAGTAGCACAGATAGCACTGAGAGCAAGCTTTCAGAGAAAGATAGAAGTGTATTGTAAGAGAGACGAATCGCTGCTAAGCTTTGCTTGTCAGGATTCATGCTTATATACAAAGCACAGGTCATACAACCTCCAAACAGGTTAGGTAAGGCCATACTAGCCTGTTCTAGGACATCTGGCCTTACAGTCTTAGTCTAACGCGTAATCTGCCTTTGTCTCTTAGTCTCTGATTTTGACAGTCATTTGGAGAAAATGCCTCTCTTTCAAGAATTTCCGTCATCCGGAGCAATTATGCCGACTGACGCCGTGTGGGAAGGGTTTTAGATCAACCGAGTCGCCGTTTTCCCAAAGCAATGGATCCTCACACTACGCGATGAGTCGACAACTCCATTTCAACTGATCCTCAGCCTGTATATTCTGTATGCTGGGAACCGCTCGTGGGCCTTCCTTCAACAGATGGTGCTGCGTTCAGCCGTTCCAAAGTTACCAGATTCTTGCGAAGAGCGATGCAACGTTCCGCTTTCAGAAGTTGGGCCAACTAGTGAGGATGTAGACCATCCTCCGCCGTCAGCCCAAGAATCTGGAAGTGATGTTAATGTCAAAGACATTTCTCCCAAAGAAGCCATGGAAGCTTACTGGGGGGTAAGGTCGAATAAGCCGAGGATTAGGGCAATGCAAAGATATGGAGCAACGGTCCGCAGAAATCTTGCCATCTCAGCTTTCTTCGTTTGCGTCTTCACGCTCATTCTAGCACCCTTGATCTTTTATCTTGCATCAGAAGGTGGCAACAAGAATCCTTTGGTCGTATCAAAGCGGAACCGTAGTTGCGGCCAAGGTCTCTACACCGACGCGGTTCCAGCCACAAAACACTACCTTGACTGTCTAGAAACAAAGGGCTGTAAAATGGACATACTTGGCCAACTATTTCCGGAAACAATCGTTTCGGACAGTGATTGTCCTTTTCCATCAAACATCTGTATCAAGGGCCAGAAGAGTGTTCGTTTGGAGCATAAACTACTACCTCGAGATATTGGATACAACTCCCCATCTCGGATATCATTCAATCATGCTCTCACCTGCTCTCCGATCAACCTCGATCCCTTTACCAAGTGGCCGACTATCAAATTGAACGACCTGGCCGGTTGTCCTAAATTGGGATTTCTTGCGTTTATCAATACGAGACACGAAAGGTATAATTTTAGCATTGCAGGACAATACGTCGACACCATCTGCACTCTGAATGGTCCAAACAAGTTTTCCTCCAATTATTCCGGGTGGAAGGGTCAAAACAAGGATCGCATATACCGACAGGGCATGGGGCTTCATCCAATACCCTCTAAAATACCACTGGATCGTGATGAGCATCGCCTGATCTCACCCCATCTCTACCGAGCTAATGGCACGTCCTTTGTCACGCTCTTCTACGCAGGTCCCACTAGATTTACAGCAGGTGGAACGGAAGACCCCATTGAGGACCCGATATTCAGCGCACATCGGGTCGCTCCTGGTGATTGGCCTTCTTCTTTGTACCCTGATCGGGAAGCCACGGCTCTCGCTTGCGTAGAACAATTTCGCTTCTGCAATCCACAAGGAAATTGCTCAACCTGGACTGGAATCAACGATGATGATCTTTTTACTTGCGACAAAGGTTTCCCTACAGGATTGGAATGCATACCTCGCTTTCGGACGGATTGGCACGACAGCACAAACCCTATAACCGAAGATCTGTTCTTGATGGCACACATACTCTTCTTTCGGAGCTCCGTGCAGCGGTACCTAAAAGAGAATCCGAGGTTCCTCAAAGCCAAGGGTCAGGGTCAACGGGAGGTCTGGGTGGATCGGACCTCGCAGTGGAAGATCGAAGTACAGGCCTGGTTCGAAGCTTCGTTCGTACGGGCTCGCACGGTGCTGTACAACATTATCACTCGGGATGAGTTCAGTTATGGCACGGAGTGGTGGGACTTATTTCTTTTTTATGCGATCCATCACAATAAGGCATTGTGCCAAAGCCTGCTTTTCCGAAGTCCGAAACACACCAATTACAATGTTTTCGGCCTAATGACAACTCTTCTACCTATATCAATCCCAGTGTTCTGGGATGTGTATAGAAAGAGGTCTACAGTGTTGGGGGCAATAGTGAAGGGGTACAATTGGATTGCCTGTGCTGCGAAGTTGACATACAACGTATTATCGTTAGTCGTGCGGTGGATAGTGAGTCAGTTCCGGTAGCACATACCGTGCATGTGCACCAAATGCGCCCATTCGGCAGATGCGCCAACAAAATGCCTCAATATTTACAACCTCACAACTCCACCAATATGGCACCAATTAACGACGCAATTGCAGAAATAGAATCGCTTGGACCAAGCGGAAGTTAGTCTTATAGAAAAACTACAAAGAAATATGGCGCTATGCGCTTAACGTTAATTAGAAATTACCAGGGTCTTACATAGCTAATAGAAGGGCAGTGTTAAGATTCCTTGGCTTGGACTAGCGTAGTGCTCGAAGACCTTTGGAAAGTACAAGGGGTGATTAGTAAGGAAGGTTGGGTTGGTTCTCGGGGAAGGATGACTAAGAAGGTTCACAACGGGTGGTGATACTCAGATAGTATAAAGTAGATTATCTACCAGGAGTATCGGGTAACCAATGTATTGAGCGGTAGATAACAAGGTAGAATAAGATGGTCCTTAGGGGTCCATCGTGAGGCTCTATATACATAAGGATGGGGTACTTTGCTCCCACTGCTCTCTTCGGATCAGCAGGGTGTACAGAGCAGTCCGCTCCGTTGCTCTGTTGGATCTCTTAAGATGGTGAGGCATGCAGAGCGCTAAGCCGTATTGTTTAGAAAGTAACTTGTGTCTTAGGTGATTACAGAGTATTCTCCTTTGGTTGGTTAGTCATATCAGGGCTGGCGCCAGTGGCCGTAACATTAGTAGGACATGATTGGATCCCAATAGCCCTAGCAGCAGAGGATTAAGGACGGAAAGGCCCAGTAGGGCCTCGGCAGCTAAGTCACGTGCGTTATCATGCACAAGCTCGAAGGCAAGTAGAATTCTTGAGTCGTCTCCCCCGTCAGCAAGGTGCCACTGGAGGGCTGAAGTGGAGAACGGTCCGCATTGACGCGATACCCTGGATAAGCGTTGTCAAGGATAGCCTCCAGCGCCGTGTACTTAGCCGTATTCACCAGTTTCAGTCCTTGATGGGTATTTTGATCAATCTCAGGGCGATACCCTGTCTCCGATTGAGCGTGAACGACTCGACCAGCGGCTTCCCTGCCTCAGTGAAGGAGGTAGACAGTCCAAAGCGAACACTGGATGACAAGACGAAGAGCTTGCACCTAATACATCCACGCTCTGTACTGCTCACTCTTCAAAATAATTAGCATAAAAATGCAGGCTAGACTCATTCGGATCTCAGACGACGCCTTGGATACCAAGGAAATTACGGCTGGCTTCATTCGCTTCCCGTAGAGGTTAAAGGGTATATACAAACCCCTTCTCTAGCACTGAAAATTTCCATTTTACATACCACTCCCATTTTCTGAGGGCTAAAAAGCTTGTGCTTATCGGTCACGTGGGTTTTCGGAGGAATCAAAGGCGAGAGAGAGCAGTGCTGGCGAGAGATCGATCCGATTCGTGGATCGATCCGAATCCACGCTATCCTGAATCTAGATTAGATCCTTAAATTAATTTATAGTCTTAGCTAAAAATTTGCTTCTCTATTAACAAAACAACTTTAAAAGTCTTATATAATAGAATTTTATAAATTAAGCTTAACTCTAGTGCCTAAAAATAAGGGCAGTAACATTAGAAACTTTGTATAACTACTAATGTCTAATAAACCTACTAAATAAAACAGCTGTCTTCTTTAATACTACAATTTTTATAATTATAACTACACTTTAAAAGTTATTATAAACTTTTAAAGGCACTTAAAATCTAACTACTAAGTTTTAGTAAAAAGTACTTTTTCTTTTATATAACAAGCAGGTGCTATTAAACTCTAAGAGCTATAAAACTGCGCAAAACCTTATATAAAAAAAGATATATAGAATGCTGCGTTTAGAGCCTATCTAAATAAAGATATTATTTAAAAGGCTTTTATATAACTAATTATTTAACAGTGTTTTACTCTTTTAGTTATTAGATTATTATTTTTTAAGCTTTTATATAAGCATTAAATCTTATTACTAAAAAGGCTATTTTAGTTTTACACTTTACTATTTATATAGTAATCTAAAGCTATTAGTATAAAAAGAAGCTTATTCTTTAGCGTAAGATTTAAATAGTAACTTTAAAAATTAATATTATACTTAATCTCTAGACTTTTTTAAACTAAATTCTATTTATTATAATTACTAGACACTTTATATAAAGTTTAGATAATACTATTACTAAACACCTTCTTACTTTATAACTAGTTTTAGGCTATTTTAGTAAAGAACAGTTCTCTGTACTTTATACAGTACTTAAGAAGTAAAATACTACAACAGTTTATAAATAATCTGTAAAAGCAAAGCTTGCTTAGAGAAATAGTTAGTACATTAAGGTAGGTTATTTAGGTTAAAGAATAGTTATAGCATAATGCTTAGCAAATTAGTATTAGACAGGTAATAGACACATCATAATAATATTTAACTATAGCATGTAACTAATTACAGCCTGTAACTAAGCGTAGCTAATACTAATCTCTAACACACTAATATAGCTAATACTAATTATTAACACACTAATATAGCTAATGCTAATCCCTAACACACTAATATAGCTAAAAAAGTAGAATAAACATAACTAACTATAATTTAAATATGTTTTATATAACATATACTAGAGTAAACTACATGTAAATTAATATAAAAATGTAGGTATATTAAGTATACATTATTTTAAAAAAGAATAACGTACTTTATAGGCGAGTCGCTCACACACCTGAGTCGCTTACTTTTGCCAAGACCCCACCCTAACAAACTCTATTATAGCCCATAACAACCCGCTCTGGCACTATATAGTACAGTATAGCTTAGAATATTATTTAGATACTACTTCTGCTTCTTGCTTACACATTTGCGCGTTATGCCTAGTCTAATTGCACTGTCTGCAGCGCCTTTAGGATAGTGTTACAATCCTTGCTTCGGGAAGCACTCGGGTCTTATGATGTTCCTAGGGGGGAAGTAGGACGGATAGTAGGGGCCAATCCGGTAGGGTGTACAGTCCTACGTACAGGCTATTAGGCTAATAGAGGGAGGGAGAGTGACTAGATTATAGTTTACCCTATGTATAGCAGTAGAGAGGCTAGAGTTAAACAGTCCTATTAGACAGAGTTAAAGGTATATATAGTGTAAGATATATAAATAGTATTACAGCTTTTTAAAAAGCTAAATGCTACTTAGTTTATATAATAAATAAACTAAATGTTAAACACACTTTTTAAAGGTTGTTTAATATAGGAACTATATACATGTGTAGGGGACACTAAGGCAAGCTAGATAAGCCTACATAAGCCTACTAAGTAGGGCTTGCTAAGCTTTTCTAGACTTATAAAATTTATGTCTTATTCTCCTATTAGACAACACATTCTTCTATAATCTTAGGTAGCTGTGCTACCTCTGCGTCCTCTGCTTAGTCTGTAAGCAAGTCCCGCTCTAACTGTACTATATTGTAGAGCATCCTAGGTGGAGTTACGCTAGTCTAACTGTAGACTGTAACACGCTGCCCCTTCTTCCTAGCAGCGTTCTTACTGCTTTGCTTACACAACTGTGTTAGTAAGAGCTTATTTATAATGTTAGTGCTCTTTTACTAAAAAGCATTTCTAATATTTATTTTTTTTATGCTAAATAGCTTACTAGTTTTATTTATTTTACTATCTTTATGTTATTTATTATTTTAACTTTTTTTACTAGATAAAAATAAGGCCTTATAGTACTTACTAATTTTTAAAGTTATTTTATGTGTTAACTTTATCCTTAGATAAGTGCGTTAAGTGTGTAAAAAAAAATAGTAAATGCAACACTTTTATTTTTAATGTTGTGTAGGATTATTTAGAAAAAAAGAGAAAAACACTTTTTTAAAAAGTAGTTACTATAAAGGCTTAAAAGTAAAACTTTAATAATAAAATGTTATATTAGGTTTAGAAAACTTTAGAGGCAAAGGCTAGAAAGTATTCTAAGTAGAATTATATTTAAAAGTTATTAAATTTATTAGAAGCTTATTATATAAAGTACTTAAAAAAAAACTTATTTTTCTTAAATAAAATAAAAGCTTTTAAGGCTAAAGTAAAGAGCTATTTCTTTTTTTAACTATTATTTACTAGGACTTATCTCTAAAGGCTGCTGCTATTTAGTAATAATGTAGCTGTTTCTTTTAATATAGGTGCTTTATTACTTAGCTAGTTTCTTTTAGATAAGCTTAAAGGTACTTTTATACTAATAGCTACATATTCTTTAAATTCTTAGCTAGTTTTTATATATTTTTACTAGTAAGCTACTTTTTTTATTTTACTAAAAATTCTTTTTAGTTTTTTTAATTACTAATAATATGTTTAACTTTATATTTTACTTCTTTGTCCTTTTATTTTTAAGTAGATAAGGGGACTTCTTTAAGTGCTTTTTCTAGTCTAGAGATGTAGAACTATAGGTGTATTTTTATATGCAGGGGAAGCTTAAGCTTATAGTTATTCTATTAGGTCTAAAGGACTTTATATAGTCTTATTTTTTTTTCTACTAGCTTTCTAGAAGGTCTAGGTATCTTAAGGTTTTTAGTGTTAAGATACATATAGTCTTCTAGGTAAATTTCTAGTCCTAGTTGTTATAATTTATTTGCATACTTTTCTATTATTACTTTACTAGATTTTGCTTTAACAGCTAACTTTTTATGTATTTAATGTAGGTCTGTTAGCTAATTTATTAATTTTTATAAGTCTGTAAGTTAACTTCTATGTAATATAAAGTATAAGTTATATTTAAAATTAGCTTTATATAGTGTTTCTTTTATTATAGCTAATTCTATGTTATTAATTACTAGTTACGCTATTAGAAGCTATTCTAGCTAGTTATTTTAAGTATAGAAAATGTACTTTTTTAAATATTTTTTTATTTCTACATTTACTCTTTTAGTCTGTCTGTCTGTTTGTAGGTAGTAGGCTATTAATAGCTTATATGCTATGCTAAAGTGCTGCATTACTACTTTTTAAAAACTACTAGTAAATAGCTTATCTTAGTTAGAGATAATAATCTTAGGGCATTTATATACTAATATTATATTTTACTTTAATTTATAAATAAATTTCTTAGCTGTTATTATTTTTTTTAAGGGCTAAGTATATAAATACTTAGTAGTTTTGTCTAGAGCTACTGTAATTATATTATACATCCTGTCTGTTCTTAGTTCTTTAGATAGGGGTAATCTTGTAATAAAGTCTATTATAATTATTATTTATAGTAGCTTTAGTGCCTTAATTAGTTAGAGATATCTATAGGCCTTATGCCTTCTTAGGTTATTTTTATTACAGGTATTGCATTCTTTAAGCACCTCTATGCATAGTTACTTTACCTTTAGTATTTATTATAGTATAGCAGCCCTTAGCTTCTTCTAAAGGGTGCCTATTTTTAGATGTTTAAACATTAGAGATTTATAATATTCTTAGATTAAGTTCTTTTATTCTTACTTACTAGCTATAAGCATGTAAAATTCTTTTATAAGTTAGAGTTTATTATAAACCTATTCTTTATTAGTTTTTTTAAAAAGTGTAAACTTTTTAGTTTCTTTCTTTTTTTTATTAAAGTAGTCTAGTCTTTAGCTAAGAGTGTTAGCCTACTAGTTTTATGCTCTAGGCATGTGTTTAATAATATAGTTAAACTATGTAAGTTTTATTACTTATTTTATGTGCATTAGTAATAGTTTCTTTACTAACAAAAACATAACTAAGTTTACATAGTTAGTTATAATATTAAATAGCTTTACTATTTTATATAGCTTTATAGCCTATACTTTTACAGCATTTAATATTGCTTTTAGCTCTTTATTAAGTATACTATAGCCTGCTTTAGAACCTAAGAACTTGGCAGAGTAGTACGCAACTAGGTGCTATTTTCTGTCTTTCTACTTTTAGTATAACGCAGCTTTACTAGCTCTAAGAGATGCGTCTATGTAGATCTTTATTTCTAATTATAAGTTATACATTTTTAATACTAGTTTGTCTATTATAGCTTATTTTAGTGTTATAAATACTTTATTTATTTTTAAGGTCTAGATAAACTTTACTATTACTTACTTCTTAGTTATAGTGTTTGTTAATAGTATAGTAATTTTTAAGTAGTTCTTAATTATTTATTTAACATAACTTAATAGTTTTAGGAATTCTTTTACTTTCTTAACTATCTAGAGTTCTAGCTACTCTAGTACTTTTTGTACTTTAGCTAGGTTAATTTTTATTTCTTTTTTATTAATTATAAATCCTAAGTATTTTATTTTAGTAATATAAAACTTACATTTAGAGAGCTGTAGGTAAAGTCTATACTTTCTAAGCTATTCTAAAACTTTTTATACCTTCTATATGTAGTCTTCTAGGGTATCCTTTAAATAAATAAGGATGTTATTTAAATATACTAGAGTAAAGACATCTAGATAAAGGTTAAGAGCTATATTAATAATTTACTAAAACATTACTAAAGTGTTTATTAGGCTAAACAGCATTACTAATAATTTATAAAGCTCTTATAAGGTTCTAAATGCTGTAAGCTACTTATCTTTTTTTTATATTTTTATTTTATTAAATCTGTCTTATATGTTAAACTTTATAAAGTACTAGGTTTCTCTTAGTTAGTTTATAATGTCTTATATAATTAGTAAAGAAAACTAATTTTAGATTATGTTATTATTTAAAGTCCTATAGTTTTAATAAACTTATATTTTTTCTTTTTTCTTTTTTACAAAGACTACTGCTAAGGCTATAGGACTGTAACTTTTTTAGATATAGCTTTATGCTAACATCTTATTAACATATTCCTGCAAAGCCTTCTTTTGTGCCCTAGTTAGAGGGCAGAGCCTATGCGTT
This sequence comes from Lindgomyces ingoldianus, assembly GCF_010093535.1. Classification (NCBI taxonomy): domain Eukaryota; kingdom Fungi; phylum Ascomycota; class Dothideomycetes; order Pleosporales; family Lindgomycetaceae; genus Lindgomyces; species Lindgomyces ingoldianus. The sequence continues at coordinate 256,237 of NW_022985210.1, forward strand.
TTTAGGTTGTAATTTTTTATTAAGTTAATAGTATAGTTCTAAGGCTAGTGTAGTAGTAGTTCTTTAGAGTCTTCTAGTGTTTTAAACATGTCTTTGTAGTTTTTATATTTAGGCAGAATTTAACTTTTTTTTTAGACTTATATAACACTAATCTACTTTATGTTCTTATTTACTTTAATTTTTTTATAAAAAACTTTTTTAAGTTTTTTTTTTATTATTTTTATTACTTAAGCTTTTAGCTTTTAGTAGGGGAATTTTTAGAGTTTTCTTTTCTTAGAGTAGTAACTGCTACCTTGCTTAGCTTGTTTGTAGACTAGGCATCTATTATTATAGCATGCTAACTAGGTTATGCGTGCGTGGTTGTTAGGGGTTTCTATAGTTATAGTTCTCTAATTAATTATAAAATTATAAGTTCTAAGCTAGTTATAGCTTAAAATTACATTATATTTACTTTTTAGTTTAAGTATGTTTATAAATTTTTAATTTTTTATGTTAGAGGTTTTAAAGTTTTTTTTATAAGTTTCTAAGTTAATCTATCCTCTACTATACTTAATTAATAATGTGTTAGTAAGGGTTACTTTAAATAAGTTTTTTTTTATGTAGAATAGTATACTTTACTTATCTACCTAATTTTTATCTATAGTAGTAAAGGTGTACCTGCTATCTATAAGGGCTAATCTAGGCTATCCTTTATATGTAAAGGTGGTTGTTAGGCTGTGTTCTGCCTCTTACTCTACTATAATTACTATAGATATGTTATGTTTAACTTCTTTATTAAAAAAGGGATAGAAATTAATGTTTTATAAGTTATTATTAAACTTATTTTTTTTTTTTTATAAATTTAATGTTTTTAATTATAGTAGTTAGCTGCTTTACATTTATAATCCTTAACTAAATAATATAATGTTAGGTAGTCTTTTTTTTTTACTACTTTTTACTAAAAGTAGTAGAACTTATAATTTTCTTATTTATTACACTTTATTTATAGTTCTTGCTTGTAAGGGGGAGCTGTCTAATAAGTGTAATAATTTATAGTTTTGTAGGCTAAGGCTGTTCCTTGCTATAGGCAACTGTTGTAGTTCTTTTTCTATGTAGGCTACTATCCTACTTAATGTTTATTATCCTAGTGTTTAACGCAGTGTCACGGTATCCTCCCCGGATCCCAGACATAACCGTATTGGACGCGTACTAGAGTATTATTAGTGCACGTCTGACATGAACACAACACAACATAGACATGAACTTAAGCACAAACTGCCTTAACACTAACTAAACCTAGAATAGGCTTAATTTATACCTAAAGCGCTTAGACTTTTAAGCTAAGTATTTAATTACTAATTTCCTTCTAAACTTTCCTGTTCTTTACATAACATCTTGTACCTACTATAATACCTTATATAGTAATTAAACTAGACCTCTGTAAAGCTTTATAACCTTACTTATGCATAATTATAACATTATGTTATGTTAAAACTATAGCTAAGAATAGCCTCTAAATCTAATCTAATAAGCTTAGTACTTACACAACTCTAAGCTATTAGAGTAAGCTAAGAAGCCTTCTAAGAAGCGCTTGCTCTATAAAAAAGCTACTACATTATAAGCTTTAAAGCTTTTTAAAAGGACTTTAAAAAATAGCTTTACACTATTAAGCAGTCTGTTTCTGCCTTAACTTCTGTTATAGTAGTAAGAACTAAGAACTTACTAGCCTTAAAGCCTACCTAGAAGTCTAGAGATGGCTTAACTCCCTCCTACCTAACACTGCTTACAACCTATAACTCCTCTAACCTAGTAATAAAATCTAACTAACTTCCTAATCCCCTACTGTTTAACAGAAAATAAAAAGACCTACCTTCCTTTCTACATAAGCTCTAATACAAACTTAAAGAAAACGCAGACTAATTCCCCTCTAAACGCTCCTAGTTACTATATGCTTACTTTTAACTTAACTATAACATAACAGCCTTAATTAACTTACTAATAAATAAGAATATTGTTAACTTAGACTAATTTATAGCGTTCCTGTAAGCAACTTATAGAGACCTAAATAAAAAGTTAATAGCCCTAAGTTGCCTAAACACTCTATAATAAAAAAGAAAAAGCTTTACCTTACACTTTACTAAGTTCTGCTAACTTGCATCTAATACAGGCCTAAATAAGATAGGTCTAATTACAGCTTTATGTAACTCCCTCTTAACTAAACTGCAACGCGCTATAGTAGAAGAACCCCTTCTAAACAACCTTAACGCGTATGCGAACTTAATTGCTACCTATAATAATAACATAAGGTTCCTCCCTGTACAAGCCTTAATACACCCCTAAACTAGCGCAGTTGCAAATAAGGACCCTAATATAATAAAAATTAATTTAAATTATGCTCTAGTTAGTTCTAGAAAGTGTAAAGATTATAGAAAAAAAAGTTAATGTTTTAAGTGCAGTAAGCATAGTTATATCTTCTAAAACTGCTCTATTCCCCTTCTTTAAGTCTACGCAAGTAGCGCTGCTAGTATTTATTAAAGATTTTTACTGTTCTAATCTTATTTCTGCAAGGGCTTTAACTTATATTTAAGCCTTAATCCTCCTTGCCACTCTTAACGTAGCCGCAGCTATAGCAGTAGGAGCCTGCAAAAAGGCTTGTCCTAGGGCTAAGTCGCCCCCTAGGACTAATTTAACACTAGATCTCTGCTAACCTATAGGCTAAGTTCTCTACTAATAACTAGAAGTACTAAGTTAATATTTCTATATGTTTATAATAAAAAACTATATTAGCCCTAATATAGGCTTTTATTAACTTAGGAGTAAATAGTATAGGTTACATTAACAGAGAACTAGCGTGTAAACTAAATCTCTAATTAACACTGCTTACCTAAATAATTTACTTAACTAAATTTAATAGAAAATAACTTAAAGAAGGTTCTATCTCTTGTACTATAACTATTATAATTACCTACTAACACTATAAGAAGCAGATTAAACTTTATGTAATAAACATAAAATGTTATAACTTAATTCTAGGACAACTATAGCTGTATTAGCACAAAGTTGCCTTTAATTACTAAGAGTAAGTTTTAAACTTTAACTTTTTTTAATGCTAAGATGTATGCTTACACTTACATCTAAACAACACCTAAATAGCACTTAATATAAAAGGTCTCTAGACCTACTCTTTAATAACCTAGAGAAGAACTACCTAAGTAAGGCTAACAAGCTAGGCCTTTTACTAAGATAAGCTATGTAAAATAATTTAACAACTGCCTAAACCTAAAGAAAAAAAAGCCTTTAAGGAACCTTTACCTACTTAATTTAGACACAAACTAGGACTTAAACAGCAGATAGACATCTGCCACATAGAACCTGCCCTGTTTGTGACCCTAGCTTAACAACTAGATTATAAAATCTACGCAGTTATAATTTCTAATATAGACTAAGCTTTAGCTCCCTAAAAACACACTAACCTAAGGACAATAGTCTCTTAAGACTACTATAACCTGTTGTATGTCTTCTTTTAAGATAAGTTTAATAAGCTTCTAATATAATGTCTGTATAATTACTAGATAACCCTTAAGCCTAGTAAACAACCTAGTTATAGGCCACTATATAGGATGTTACTAAATAAATTAAAAGTGCTTTAAAAATACCTTAACAAGAACCTAGAGAAAGGGTTTATTTAAGCTAGCTCTTTACTAGTAGTGTTACCTATACTATTTATAAAGAAACCTAGGGGTAGGCTTTAATTCTATGTTAACTACTAAGAACTAAACACTGTTACTATTAAAAACTAATACTTAATTTCTTTTTTATAGAAAACTCTAAGCTAACTAAGTAAAGCAAAGTATTTTATAAAGTTAGATATTATTACTGCCTTTAACAAGCTAAGAATAGCAAAGAGTAATAAGTGGCTAACAGTGTTTTAGACCTAATATAGACTATTTAAGTATCTAGTGATGCCCTTTAGCTTAGCTAACGCGCCTAGTACTTTTTAACATTTTGTAAACAACTTACTCTAACCCTACCTAGACGTGTTCTGCACTATGTATATTAATAATATTCTAATCTACAGCAATAGCCTTTTAGAGCACAAACAGCATGTACGCCTAGTGCTAAAGGCTATAGAAGAAGCAGGTCTGTAACTTAACATAAATAAATGTAAGTTCTACTAATTAAAGGTTATGTATTTAGAATATGTAATCTCTACAGATGGCATCTAAATAGACCCTATTAAGGTTTAGACTGTGCTAGATTAGTAATACCTAAAGAATGTAAAAGATGTTTAAGCCTTTATAAGATTTGCTAACTTTTACTAATAATTTATTAACAACTTCTTACAGCTAGTAAGCCCTATAATTACACTTACTAAGAAAGAGGTTTAATTTAACTTTAACTTAAATTACTAACAGTCTTTTAACTAGCTAAAAAAAGCCTTTACTAAAGCCCTAATACTCTGCTACTTTAACTCTAAACTACTAATACTTATAGAAGCTAATGCCTTAGACTACGTAGTAGCAGGAGTTCTCTCCTAGACTAAGCTAGATAGGACTATTAGGCCTATTACATACTTCTTAAAAAGAATAAGTCCTGCAGAAGGTAATTATAAGATTTATAATAAGAAATTACTTGCTATAGTACACTACTTTAAACAATAGCAACCTAAACTAGAAGGTGCAGCGCATCTAATACAGGTTCTATCTAACTACAAGAACTTATAGTACTTTGCAACTATAAAATAACTTAGCTACTAATAAGCCTGTTAGTCTAAATACCTGTCCTGTTTTAATTTTAAGATTACTTATTATCCTAGTTAAGACAGAGGGAAACTAGATGCTCTTATAAGGCAATTCTAAAACGTCCCTGCTTAGAAAGAAGCGTAAAAGGCTTAACACTAAACTCTACTCTAACTTAAGCTATTTTTAGACCTTAACTTAAATAAAACAGATTAGATAATTAATTAGATTATTACTAATAAGTATCTAAATAATAAATTTATCTAAGAAACCTTAGACCTGCTCTAAAACAGCGCTAGTTAGTTAAAGAAAGTAACACTAGCTAACTATAAAAACTAAAATAGTAAGCTATATTACTATAACTAACTTATAATCTCTAATTCTAACAAACTAAGAATTAAACTACTCTAAATTATACACAACTTGCCTGTTAGAGGACACCTAGGCAGAGGAAAGACTCTTAACCTACTACAGAGAGAGTACTACTGGCCCCGCATGTTCTATACTGTACGCTAATATGTATTATGTTACTATACTTGCTGTAAAGTAAAGGCCTCTTAAAAAAAGTATAATAGCCTGCTTAAACTGCTTCTAATCTTTAAATAAGCTTAGAAAGACATATTAATTAATTTTGTTATAAACCTACCTCTATCTAAAGGGTACATAAATATTATAGTAGTTGTTAATTACTTAACTAAGTATTAACACCTAATACTATGTTCCTCTATAACTGCCTCTAATATAGCCTAGTTATTCTACTAATACATATAAGTTTACTATAGCCTGCCTAACATAATTATATTAGACAGAGGTACGCAGTTTGTCTTAGCCTTTTAGGACAAACTCTATAAACAGCTCTAAATTGTCCCCTATCTATCTACAGCTTTTTACCTAGAGACTAACAGCTAGACTAAAAATGTAAATGCTGTAATAAAATAAGTCCTATAAGTGTACATAAACTACTAGTAGAATAACTAGGTAAAATAGTTAGCTATAGCACAGTTTAAAGCTAATAACACAATATCTAAATTAACATAAGTATCTCTGTTCTTAGCAAACTATAAATACTACCCCTAAATAGAATTTAAACTACTTATAAATACCCCCTAACTAACTTATTAATCTATATAAGTAACAGATGTAAATAGACTTATTAATAAGATCTAAAATATATCTAAATACATTTATAAAAAGCTTACATAGGCTTAAGCTCTTTAACAAAAGTACGTAAACTAATCCTAAACCCCCGCCCCTGCGTATGCAGCTAGCAAGAAGGTCTAGCTAGACACTAGAAATATCTAAATAAACTAATAATTAAAGAAACTTAATTAGAAGAACCTTAGCCTCTTTACAGTAGCCTATATAGTCTTATTGCACGCTTACTAATTAATCCTACCTAACAGCATGAAGATACACCCTGTGTTCCACGTATTGTTGCTGCGCTAAGCAGCCTCTAAATCTGACTATCTACCTAGACAGCTAAACCTGCTACCTAAACCTGTTATTATAAACAATAAACTAGAATATATTATAGAAGATGTTAAACAGATCTAGTTTAATAAGAAGAAATGTACCTATAAATACTTTATAAAATAGACTAGATACAACAAACTGTTGTAGGAACCTGCAGAAGCCCTGTAAGAGAACTCTGTAGTAACCTAATTCCACGCCTAATACCTATCTAAACTAAACCTGTACTCTAACAAAGACAACTTAATGCTAGAACTACTAATGTAAAGGATTCCCTTCCTAATAAGAGAGGGGGTACTGTCACAGTATCCTCCCTAGATCCTAGACATAACTATATTAGACGCGTACTAGAGTATTATTAGTGCACGTCTAACACAAACACAACATAACATAGACATAAACTTAAGCATAAACTGCCTTAACACTAACTAAACCTAGAACAGGCTTAATTTATACCTAAAGCGCTTAGACTTCTAAGCTAAGTATTTAATTACTAATTTTCTCCTAAACTTTCCTGTTCCTTACACAACGTCTTGTACCTACCATGATACCTCACGTAGTAATTGAACTAGACCTCCGCGAAGCTCTATAACCTTACTCGTGCATAATTGTGACACGCAGTATTGTTGTGTACACTAGTACTAGGGGTATAGATAATTGTTAGGTCTATGTAACATGTTAAGGGGACTCTTCTAGGTTTACTAAGGATATTCTTTTGTTTGTACTAGCTATACAGGGTGCTCTTTCTATTAGCACTTGCTTGTGCTATAGGTGCTGCTTCTGCAGAGAACACATTGTCTGTAATTTTGTTATACTACAAGAGCTTTTCTAAAGATTGCTAGGCTTAGAAGCAGTGTCTTAGGTTTTTTAGGCGCTAGTTATAGTACTTTAAACTTAGCAGGTTTACCTAGCTATTCTAGCTTTTAATCTTTAATTTTAGTAAAGAATTACTATTACTTTTTTTTATTTATAATATTGTATTTAACTTTAGCTATTTTTTATATAATATTAAATGTTAAGTAGTTGTTACTAATATTTATTTAATAAAGTAAGACTATATAATTACTTAAGTAGTTATATAGTAACCTACACTTCTAGCACTTACATCTCTAAAACTGTTAGGAAAGCTCTTTTACTAAAGTACTAAGAGTCTAGTCTTAGAAAGGAAAATGTTTTTCTTTTTTCTAAACATTTATAATATATTCTTAGATCTAAGTCTCTTCTTTGTATTTCTTAAAAATTATAAAGTCTTATAATACTGTATTAAAGCTACTAAAGTTTTAAATAACTACTTTCTAATATGCTTTAAAGTAGTTATTTAAAAAGTAGTTTTCTTTGCATTACTAGTAAAGTCTATTATTTAGTTTTTTTTATATTTCTTTATCTATAAGGCTATATTTAGCAGTAATAGCTTTTATTATTATAGTAGTATTTTTATTTTCTCTCTTCTAAAAGTTTAGGCAGTTTTAGTAAAAGTGTCCTACTTTTTTATAGTTTAGGTAGGCCTTATTCTCTAGCTATTTTTATTATTTCTTTATTAAAAGTAGCTTATTATGTTCTAGAACTTAGCTTTTTTTAAAGAGGGGGCTTTATATATGCTTTATATAACTAAAGTCTATTAGCTTTTTATTATATTATAAAAGCTTTTTTTTTTTAGAGATAAATTTTAGCTTTTAAAAGGTTTCTTTTAATTTTTTTTTTTTTACATTCTTTATAATAGTTATTATAGGTTGTTACTTTCTTAATGTAGTTTTTAAGAGTAGTTAGTTAGTTTATATATATAAACTTGTTTTTTACTTTATTATTTAGTCTATTATAAAACATGTAGCATAGGGCTTTCTAGTTATTCTATCTGCAGATGGCTATTTGTTCTCTAAAATGTGCTGTATAGTTCTAGACTAGTCTGCTGCCCTGCTTTATATTATTTAGTTAGTTAGCTATAATTTTTTTTTTATCTAAAGTTTTATAGATAGCTAATAAAGCTACCTTAAAACTTTTAACACTACTAAATACTTTTTTTATTTTAGAATTAAGTAGAGTGCTGTTAGCTCTAAAGTTTATTTAGTTATTAGTGTAAAGTTAAAACTAGATTATAAAAGGGCCTTTTAAGTGTAATTCTATCTAGGAGATTATTTTTACATTAGTCTAAAATGCTTCTTTATTATATTACATATAAAGGTAGCATTTAGTAAAGAATAGTTAGAGGTTCTTTAATAAACTTTTAAAAGGCTTTAAAAAGGCTAGTTTTAAAGCCTTTTTAGCTATAACACTTACTTTATTAGTTAAGATATTTTAAACTTTAGCTAGTTTTACTTATAGTTTATGTATCTAATAGGCTTAAGTAGTTGCTTTATAAAAGTTAACTAAAAGTAGAAGATTTTATAAGCTTATAGTTTTTTAGTAAAAGTTAGCTATTTTTTACTTAAGTTTTAATAAGTTGCTAACTTTATTACTAATTTACTAAAGTTTTTTAATGTTGTTCTAGATAAAGTTAATCTGTTCTACTAGAACAGCTTTACTTTAGGTAAGAACTTCTATAGATTCTAATAGCATAGTGTAGGCTATGTTAGAATCTAAGTTATGTTAAGAAGTTACTATACTTTTTAGAAAGGGTAGTGTTTAATGTTATAATCTTTACTTTAGAAAGCACTTAGGTCTTATAATGTTCCTAAGGGGGAAGTAGGACAGATAGTAGGGGCTAATCTAGTAGGGTGTACAGTCCTATGTACAGGCTATTAGGCTAATAAAGGGAGGGAGAGTGACTAGATTATAGTTTGCCCTATATGCAGCAGTAAAAAGGCTAGAGTTAAACAGTCCTATTAAATAAAGTTAGAGGTATATATAGTGTAAGATATATAAATAGTATTACAGCTCTTTAAAAAGCTAAATGCTACTTAGTCTATGTAATAAATAAACTAAACATTAAACACACTTTCTAAAGGTTATTTAATATAGGAACTATATACATGTGTAGAGGACACTAAGGTGAGCTAGATAAGCCTACATAAGCCTGCTAAGCAGGGCTTGCTAAGCTCCTCTAGACTTGTAGGATTTGTGTCCTATCCTCCTATTAGACAACGCATTCTTCCATAATCTTAGGTAGCCGTGCTACCTCCGCGTCCTCCGCTTGGTCTGTAAGCGAGTCCCGCTCCAACCGTACTATATTGTGGAGCATCCTGGGTGGAGTTACGCTGGTCCAACCGTAGACTGTAACAGATAGCTTACCTACTTTAGCTTGCACCTGCTTCTTTGCCTTCTTCCTATTACTGCGCGCTCTAAACTCCTTTAGAGCTGTTAAGCGTAGGCTTTTTTAAATTATTAAGGTCTCTTCTACCTTAATCTACTTTCTTTTATGTAATTTATGTTGTGTGGTAGCCTTATTAGCTACTTAAAGCTTAGTAATTTCCTGTTACACTAACACTAGCTTATACATAATTATTGCTGCCCCCTTTAAAACCTTCTTAAACGCCTTAACTATAAAAGTTAGTAAACTATTTATATGCTTTTAAATCTTTATCTTTATAAGCATTAATTATAACTTAAGTTCTAAGGTATTACTTAGGGTTTATAACTACTAGGGCTTATTATATATAGGTAGTAGTAGTAATAGAGTGCGTAACTTTACATTAAGGCTTATTATAACTTGTTATAGGTTAAAAGAAACTAATCTAGCGCCTTAGAACCCTTCTTAGATATTACTAAAAGTAATTATAGTATTATAGGCTACTTTAAAGCATAGTAGGAACTTTATTTTTATAATATAGGTAATTTAGTTGTGTATAAGGTTTTTAGCTTAGCGCCTATATGCCTTCTTTAAAGGAGTAAAACAACCTACATTAAGTAGCTATAAAAAGTGTAATAAGTAAAAAGGCATATAAATAGTAATAATTTTATTATTCTTATAGTATTACTAGAAATAAAGTAAGTTGTAGCTTTTATAGCTGTTAATAACTAGCAGACAGTAGCTGCTAACAGTACACTTTTTTATATGCGCGTTAAAGTGCTTTAACTAGTCTAAACTAAGCTAATTAGTAGTCTAGCTGCGCTTAGAGATTATAATAACCTAATCTTAGAGTAGATTTTCCTTCTTATACTAGTTTAAAAAGTAGTTGCCACCTTAAAAGATAATAAAAGGCAAAATAGCTTACTTTTTAGCATTAATGCCCTAGATAGCTGTTGTCTACTCCTAGTTGCCTAGCTAGACTGCTTTTAGCTGTCTTTGTCTCTCTAAACCTATAACAACTGCTTTAGTAGATATCTAGCCTATTATAAACCTTATTTTGTTAAAGTTGTACATGTTGTTATTCTAGATGCTATACTTAGCTTTAATATTCTTTATAAAGTTAAACTAGCTTTAAATTACTATAAGATCTTTATAAAAGGCTCTTTTATAGTTATACTTACACTTAAACTTTACTTTAAGCTCTAGGTAACACTTAATAAATATATTAAGCTAGTTTATGCTAATATAGCCTATATTACGCTTAGCGCGTAAAGAATTAGCTATATTAGCTATAGCTACTAGCTAAAGGGGAAATCCTTGCGCATCTAGCTTAAGTATATGCTAAATAATTACCTACTTTTTATTATTATCTAGCTTTTATAAGTTAGCTGTATAATTAGCTTAGAAAGGTTGTCTAGCGCGTTAGTTGCTTATTGTCTTTTAAGGGACCTTGTAGATAGCTGCAGTATGTTAGTTAGAAAGTGTTGCGTCTTATTTAAAAGCCTAAAGTGTAAGCTACATCTAATATTCCTTTAACATGTTTAAGTAGTGTTGTTAGAAATGCATTAGTGTAAAAAGAGTAGTGTAGTAGAGTCTTAGCAAAAGTAAGCAACTCAGGTGTGTAAGCAACTCGCCCATAAAGTACGTTATAAGAAATATATAAAGTAATAAACAATAGTGTTACTAAAGTGTATTTTAAAAAGATTATAACTAACTAGTGTGTTTTAAAAAAAGATTTTACTTAACTTTATATTTTATAAACTTAAATATATTAAGTATAGTAAGTGTTACTAATAACTTACTTTATTTTTAGTAATACTATAAAGATAGTAAAACTATTACTATTTATATACTTTTTTACTTATTACACTTTTTATAGCTATTTAATATAAGTTATTTTATATTTTTAAAAAAGTATATAAGCGCTAAGCTAAAAACCTTATATATAACTAAATTACTTATTATAAAGTAAGCTTATAAGTAAAGTAATACTTAAAAGTAAATAATAGCTAGCTAAATTTTAGCTTTAATTAAGTTAGTAAAAATTATTTTTTAAAAACTAAAGGTTTATATAAATTTAAGATTAGTTATCTAGAAATTAGTTAATTATTAGCTGTAATTAAAAGAACATGTTCTAGCTTTAGCTTTTAATGTGTTTCTACTCTTATAATAGTCTTTCTTTTCTTTGCACCTTGCGTTTTCTAGCGTTGCACCTGTTCCTTTTACTGCCTAATACTGCTACGCTACGCCTAATACTGCTACCTAATATCTTTAATTTAATTGTTTTAGCATTAAAGCCCTAGTTGTAGAGCTGCAGCTTGCGTAGTTTATTGCCTCTGCAGGAATTTCTTAGAGTACTAGGGAGCTCTAGCGCTGCTTCTACCTCTGCCTCTGCCTCTCTATTACTGCAAAGATTAATGTAGTACATGTAATACCTTAACAAGCTGTTTTACTTGCACAACTGCTAGTTTAGCTTTTTTAACTGCTGTTTAAATATAATAGGCTAATGTTTAGAGGTGTTAGTAAGAGATTACCTAGCAGTGTTAGGAAATGCATAAAGTAAATTGCAGCAAATTATAGTAAACTACAGCAAATTGCGGCAAACTATAGCAAATTGCAGCAAACTACAGCAAATTGCGGCAAACTATAGCAAATTAAAGCAAACTACAGTAGATTACAGCAGCAGGCAACAATCTCTAGTAGATATTAGTTGTGTTGCAAGTAGCTCTATGTATAGAGAGGGTTCTAGGGGGGTAATGCCTCTAGAAAAAAAAGCCTTACAAAGGGCAGCAATAATTGTACATAAGCTAGTGTTAGCGTAATAGGAAATTACTAAGCTTTAAGCAGCTAATAAGGCAGGTACATTTAGAAAGGCCTGCGCTTAACAGCTTAAAATAAGTTTAGGGCGCGCAGTGATAGGAAAAAGGCAAAGAAGCAGGTGTAAGCTTGTTAGATATGCGCACCTACTATCAAGACAGGAGGAACGCTGGACGAAAGCTGCTACATAGTACGAGCAATAAGCTCGAACAGTATGTTGCTGCAAATTGCAGCATGTTGCAGCTGGTCGCGCATAGGGCTAGTGCGCGAGGGACTCAGACTGGAAAAACAAAGCTGAGCAACACAAGCAGAGCAGACAAAAAGAAAAAGAAACATTAATTAATTAATACAATTAATCATCATCCCATACATTATATCTAAAACCCATTATTCATCTTAGGAAGCCTAGAAACAGTGCTTTAATCTGACAAAGCTAAAGTAGATAAGCAATTCTAAAGGCGCTGCGGACAGTGCAATTAGACTAGGCATAACGCGCAAACGTGTAAGCAAGAAGTAGAAGTAGTATCTAAATAATATTCCAGGCTGTACTGTACTCTATAGTGCTAGAGTGGGTTGTTATGGGCTATAATAAAGTTTGTTGTGGTGTGGTCTTGGCAAAAGTGAGCAACTTAGGTGTGCGAGCAACTGCCAATCCTCAACACACTAATGCGGCTGATGCCAATCCCCGACACACCGATGCGGCTGATGCCAATCCTCGACACACCAATGTGGCTGATGCCAATTCCCGACACACCAATGCGGCTGATGCCAATCCTCGACACACCAATGTGGCTGATGCCAATCCCCGACACACTGATGTGGCTAGAGAGGTGGAACAGACGCAACTAACTATAATTTAAACATGTTTTACACAACGCATGCTAGAGCAAACTGCATGCAAATTAGCGTAAAGGTGCACTTACATTAGGTATACATTTTTTTTAAAAAAGAATATAAGAAACACATAAGGTAACAGAGAAACAGCGTTACTAGGGTTTATCTAAAGAAATTCTAACTAACTAGCGCGTCTAAAAGAGGAGATTCTGCTCAACTTTTCGTTCTGCAAACCCGAATATAATAAGCAGAGCAAGCTCTGCTAATAAAATTACTAGAAATTTAGAAGCAGTTATTAAAAATAATGCTAGCACTAATAACACTTTTTATTATATAATTAGTAAGTAGTATTCTAATAAACTTAATCTGCATTAGAATCTTAAGAATAAAAAAGTTTACTATTTTAGTTATATTATTAATTTTATTATATAAGCATTTTTATTTTTAAGTTTATATAAAAGTTATCTTAAAAATCTTAAAGCTATAGACTTTAAAAAAGTAAATAAATTACCTCTTAATTCTATATAATAAGATATAATTAGAGCTATTAGTCCTTTTAGTAAACTTTATAATATTATAGTCTATATTTATAGTTTAGAGCTTTATGTAAATAAGTTTATCTTATAAGCTAGATAGATAATACCTTTAAATAATTATATAAGATAGAACAGCTAGTATTATTAGCAGAGCTTGCTCTGCTTATTATATTCGGGTTTGCAGAACGAAAAGTTGAGCAGAATCTCCTCTTTTGGACGCGCTAGTTAGTCAGAATTTCTTCAGATAAACCCTGGTAACGCTATTTCTCTGTCACCTTAGGTATTTCTTACATTCTTTTTTAAAAAAAATGTATACCTAATATAGGTGCACCTTTCTGTTAATTTGCATGCAGTTTACTCTAGCATGCGTTGTGTAAAACATGTTTAAATTATAGATAGTTGCGTCTGTTCCACCTCTCTAGCCACATCGGTGTGTCGGGGATTGGCATCAGCCACATTGGTGTGTCAGGGATTGGCATCAGCCGCATCGGTGTGTCGGGGATTGGCAGTTGCTCACACACCTGAGTTACTCACTTTTGCCAAGACC
>NW_022985210.1:270791-302658 GCF_010093535.1 Lindgomyces ingoldianus
AGGCTTTTCTAAATGTAGCTGCCTTATTAGCTGCTTAAAGCTTTGTAATTTCCTATTACGCTAACACTAGCTTATGTACAATTATTGCTATCCTTTTTAAGGCTTTTTTTCTAGAGACATTACCCCTATATAACCCTCTCTATACGTAGAGCTACTTGTAACACAACTAATATCTACTAGAGATTACTGCCTGCTGCTGTGATCTACTGCAGTTTGCTGCAATTTGCTATAGTTTGCTGTAGTTTGCCGTAGTTTGCCGCAATTTGATATAGTTTACCGCAATTTGCTGTAGTTTGCTGCAATTTGCTGTAGTTTACTGCAATTTGCTGTAATTTACTTTATGCATTTCTTAACGCTAGTAGGTAATCTCTTACTAACATCTCTAGGCATTAGCCTATTATATTTAAACAGTAGTTAAAGAAGCTAAACTAGCAGTTATGTAAGCAAAACAGCTTGTTAAAGTATTACATGTACTACATTAATCTTTGCGGCCATAGAGAGGCAGAGGCAGAGGCAGAGGCAGCGCTAGAGCTCCCTAGCACTCTAAGAAATTCCTGCAGAGGCAACAAACTACACAAGCTGCAGCTCTATAACTAGGGCTTTAATGCTAAAACAATTAAATTAAAGATATTAGGTAGCAGTATTAGGCATAGCGTGGCAGTATTAGGCAGTAAAAGGAACAGACGCAATGTGTAACAAGGTAGGCACAGTTAACCACATAGCCTTCTCTTGCTTATAGAGGTTTAGGCTAGACTAGAGACAACTGCTAGTGCTAGTGCTAGCCCTAGCATTATCTATATATATATTATACTATGCTAGAATACTTAGCTTAAGTATTCCCGTGCGTACCTTTTAGTATAGTAGGGAAAGTTGTATAGTATTAGCTTAGCAGGCAGGGCGTCTACCTTATTACACAACACTAGAGACTGCAAGGTGCAAAGGGGAGGATGTGAGAGGTATTAAGCAGGAAACACAGGTTACAGAGAGGGAATGCAGAATAGGGGGGTAACAAGAGAGAGTAAACCTTAAGGTTAGAGGCAGAGGTACAGAGGCCGAGGAGCCTATATACCCTGTGCCAAGCCCTTAGGGTACTCAGGGGTTAGATAGCTGTAACATAACTGTGACAAAGGAAGACTATTGTAAGGGCACAAACGTGTTAAGAGCTAGAGCTAACTATTATTTACTTTTTTTTAGCTATATTAGTGTGTTAGTGATTATGTGAAGCTATGTAAGGCACTAGAGACATAAGGAACTGCATTAAATGTATTGCTAGAGGAGTCCTTTATAGGAGTCTATATATATGCAAAATAATTAGGTGGGTCTTAGCAACAGACTGTGCTAAGATGCATACAACTATAGTGCTAACGCATCTAACTATTATGTGATAACACATCTAACTATTGTGCAACTATAGTAACAACACATCTAAGTGTTACTACTGCAAATAGATTAGTTACATGCTATAGTTAAATGTTGTTATTATACATTTATTACCTATCTAATACTACTTTGCTAAGCATTATGCTGTAACTATTCTTTAACCTAGATAACCTACTTTAATACGCTAACTATTACTGTTGCGTAAGAAGAGCACAGGGACCTAGCGTCGCGCACATAGGCCTAGTGTCGCGCCTGTGTTTCAGACAAGCAGCCTAAGACACTTAGCGCCTAAGCTCTCTATAAGCCTCTTATAGTGAATAGACTTGCTTCTTATTGCTCTCTAATTAGTAGTTGCAACAATTACTCTAAGCAAGCTTTGCTTTTACAGATCATTTATGAACTGTTGTAGTATTTTATAATTAATATAGTAATTAAGCTTAAAATATATATAAATTTCTATGTTAAAAACTAACCTAATCTTAAATATAATACTTTAAAGATAAAGAATTAAAAAATGCTTTAACGTACTTTACAGGCAAGTTGCTTACACACCTAAGTTGCTTACTTTTACTAAGACCTTACTAAACTACTCTTTCTACACTAATGCATTCCCTATAACACTACTTAGACGCGCTAAAAGAACGTTAAATACAGCTTACGCTCTAAGCTTTTAAATAAGACATAAAACTCTTAAAGAAATGTGCTACAGCTATGTGCAGAGTTTTATAAAAAATAATAAATAACTATAGCACTAAATAACCTTTATAAGCTAATTCTACAGCTAAATTATAAAGGCTAGGCAATAAAAAGAAGCAGGTAATTGTTAAGACTATACTTAAGCTATATGCGTAAGGAATTTCCCCTTAGATAGCATTTATAGCTAATAACGTACTTCATAGGCGAGTTGCTTACACACCTAAGTTACTTACTTTTGCTAAGACCTTACTACACTACTTTTTTTACACTAATGCATTTTTAATAACACTACTTAAATATGTTAAAGGAATGTTAGATATAGCTTATACTTTAAGCTTTTAAATAAAACATAACACTTTTTAACTAATATGCTGCAGCTATTTATAAAGTCTTTTAAAAAATAATAAGTAACTAACACACTAAATAACTTTTCTAAGCTAATTATATAGCTAACTTATAAAAGCTAAATAATAATAAGAAGTAAGTAATTATTTAGTACATACTTTAGCTAAATACGCAAGAATTTCCTCTCTAGCTAGTAGCTATAGCTAATATAGCTAATTCTTTACACGCTAAGCATAATATAAGCTATATTAGCATAAACTAGCTTAATATATTTATTAAGTGTTACTTAAAGCTTAAAGTAAAGTTTAAGTATAAGTATAACTATAAAAAAGCTTTTTATAAAAATTTTTATAGTAATTTAAAGCTAGTTTAACTTTATAAAGAATATTAAAAGTAAGTATAGCATCTAGAATAATAATATATATAACTTTAATAAAATAAAGTTTATAATAGGCTAGATATCTACTAGAGTAGTTGTTATAAGTTTAGAGAGATAAGGACAGCTAAAAGTAGTCTAGCTAGGTAACTAGAAGTAGATAACAGCTATCTAGAGCATTAATGCTAAAAGGTAGGCTATTCTACCTTTTATTATTTTTTAAAGTAGCAACTACTTTTTAAACTAGTATAAAAAAAATCTACTTTAAAATTAAGTTATTATAATCTCTAAGCATAGCTAGACTACTAATTAGCTTAGTCTAGACTAGTTAAAGCACTTTAATGTGCATATAAAAAAGCATACTATTAGCAGCTACTATCTACTAGTTATTAATAGCTATAAAAGCTATAACTTACTTTATTTTTAGTAATACTATAAAGATAATAAAATTATTACTATTTATATACTTTTTTACTTATTACACCTCTTATAGCTACTTAATATAGGTTGTTTTACTCTTTTAAAGAAGGTGTATAAGCACTAAGCTAAAAACTTTATATATAACTAAATTACTTATATTATAAAAATAAAGTTCTTACTATGCTTTAAAGTAGCTTATAATACTATAATTACTTCTAGTAATATCTAAAAAGAGTTCTAAGGCGCTAGATTAGTTCCTTTTAACTTATAATAAGTTATAATAGGCCTTAATATAAAGTTGCGCACTCTATTACTACTACTACTTATATACAACAAGCTTTAGTAGTTACAAACTCTAAGCAATACTTTAAAATTTAGGTTATAATTAATGCTTATAAAAATAAAAATTTAAAAGTATATAAATAGTTTACTAACTTTTATAGTTAAAGTGTTTAAAAAAGTCTTAAAGAGGGCAGTAATAATTATGTATAAGCTAGTATTAGTGTAATAAGAAATTACTAAGCTTTAAGCAGCTAATAAGGCTACTGTAACAATTCTCGTTCCATCTCAGGTCGCCCGGAACCTCCGGAAGGCCCCCGTATCGGCCCCGACCTCGACCTGGCCCCGACTATGCCCTGCCCCCTGCTGTACCCCTATTCCCTCATGTATTTAGTCGCACCTCGCCCCCGTAGCTAGCTCGGTAGTTTTCTGATATCCTACGTACAAGGCCTATAGGTGTCAATGGCATTCCCAGGTTCAGAGTCCCCACGCACTCCCATATGCCTCTGAGTGGACTCCCACCGTATTCGGACCCATTGTCTTGCCTGCGCCGTTACAGCTACTACGTAACATAAATTATATAAAAAAAAGTAAATTAAGGCAAAAAAAACTTTAATAATTTAAAAAAGCCTACGCTTAACAGCTCTAAAGGAGTTTAGAGCGCGCAGTAACAGGAAGAAGGCAAAGAAGCAGGTGTAAGCTAAAGTAGGTAAGCTATCCTAAAGGCGCTATAGACAGTGTAATTAGACTAGGCATAACACATAAATGTGTAAGCAAAAAGCAGAAGTAGTATCTAAATAATATTCTAGGCTGTACTGTACTATATAGTGCTAGAGCGGGTTGTTATAGGCTATAATAGAGTTTGTTAGGGTGGGGTCTTGGCAAAAGTAAGCGACTCAGGTGTGTGAGCAACTCGCCCATGAAGTACGTTATAGCTAATTCTTTATACGCTAAGT
Organism: Lindgomyces ingoldianus; assembly: GCF_010093535.1. Taxonomy (NCBI): domain Eukaryota; kingdom Fungi; phylum Ascomycota; class Dothideomycetes; order Pleosporales; family Lindgomycetaceae; genus Lindgomyces; species Lindgomyces ingoldianus. The sequence goes on from NW_022985210.1 coordinate 275,244, forward strand.
ATAATCTAGGCTATATTTACATAAACTAGCCTAGTACATTTATAAAGTGTTATTTAAAGCTTAAAGTAAAGTTTTAAGCGCAAGTATAGTTAAGAGATATTTAGCTAATTATAAACTCTGTCTTACTAAAGTTGTATGTGTTATTATTCTAGATGCTATACTTAGCTTTAATATTCTCTATAAGGCTAAACCTACTCTAAATTACTCTAAGACTTTTATAAAAGGCTTTTTTATAGTTGTACTTACACTTAAATGTTACTTTAAGCTCTAAATAACGCTTTATAAACATACTAGGCTAGTTTATATAAATATAGCCTAGATTACACTTAGCGCGCAAAAAATTAGCTATATTAGCTATAAATGCTATTTAAGAGGAAATTCCTTGCGCATATAGCTTAAGTATAGTCTTAATAATTACCTGCTTCTTTTTATTACCTAGCCTTTATAATTTAGCTATAAAATTAGCTTATAAAAGTTGTGTAGTGCTATAGTTATTTATTATCTTTTATAGAACTTTACATATAGCTGCAGCATGTTTCTTTAAAAGTTTTATGTTTTATTTAAAAGCTTAAAGCGTAAGCTATATCTAATGTTTTTTTAGCACGTCTAAGTAGTGTTGTAGGGAATACATTAGTGTAAAAAAAGTAGTTTAGTAGAGTTTTAGTAAAAGTAAGCAACTTAGGTGTGTAAGCAACTTGCCTGTAAAGTACGTTATATAATAAAAACATTCTTATAGATTTTTAAAGATATAATTCTTTAAAATAAAGAAAATGCAAAATGCCTTAGATAGGCTCTTTCTTCTCTATAAATCTTATAGACTTACATAATAGCTTTCTTAGTAAAACATAAAAAAAATACATAATTTAATAAAGATTATGTTATATAAGCTACCTAGGCACTTATAGCATAGTAAAAATAGTAAAACTTACTTTAAAAGTATTTTTTTTACTAAATTATAATAGTTTTACATTTTTATTATTATATAAACTAGGCTAATAAAGTAATGCTTACTTTAAAGTTTTTTACTAAAAACTAAAAAGCATAGAAAGCTTAGCTAAAATAATTTTAGCTTAATTTTTAATCTAAACATTAAAATTTATTATTAACACCTCTCTAAGGTAAAGTGTAAGAGTAAAGAAGATAATAAGCTACTTATTATATAACAGCATAGATTATTCTTAAAGTTTAAAATTATTTAATTAAAGCTATAACTAAGCAAATTCTTAGTAATTAAGCTTTAGTAGAAAATCTAGATAAGTAAGTAGAGTATACAGAAAAGCTAGTAATAAAGGGGGTTAAAGATGTGTTAAAATAGTAGCAGAATAACATATAATAATCTTAGTAGCCTTTTTTTACTTATCTTACACTTAAGATCTACTTCATACTACTTATAAGTAATAAACTAAAATATATCTTCTTTAAAGTATGTTGTATAATCTTTTAAACTTAAGTATTGTTAAATAGGCTCTAACAGCTAGCTGCTTATAGTATAAGCACTTAAGTAGCAAGAGTAAGAGTAGTGTACAGTGTGCACAGCGTACAAGGTAGGTAAGGTAAGAGCAATATGTTTCTAGTTCTATTACTTTTATCTTTCCTCTGTACAGAGAAAAAAGGGGATATTTAAATGTTTACACATAAAGGTTTACGCACAAGCATTATATAACCTAGATATATAGTCCTGCTTATGCGCAATTGCTTGTATCTAGACTATAATACTACTACTATGTACAGACACTAGTAACTTTTCTTTTTGTCTAAAAAGTTACCTTCTATACATGTTACTTCTCTTTTATTTATATAAGTCTATCTAATTATATTTTACCTTTACTCTACCTTATTTATTAAGACTTGCCTTAGTAATGCTGTACATTAAAATAAGCTAGTTATACTATGTAAATAGCTTTATAAATAGTGTAAAGTGTTTTAAGCTATTATTATCTAGCCTTTATGCGCTTACTTTATAAGTAATTTAGCAGTATATAAGCTATTTTATATAAGGTTTTATGCTAAAATAGTGTAAAATCTTTATGTAGGCAGGTGTGTAAAAAGGTGTATATAATAAAGTCTTTTTTTTTCTTTACTTTTTTTCTTTATTCTTTACTTTTTAAGCTCTACTGTATAATTCCCTAGCTCTTTTCTTTTTTTATATAGTGCTAATAGTGATAGATACTTCTGCCTGCACATACATACACACACACACACACACACACAGAGAGAGAGATGTCTCTCTAGCCTTCCTCCTCTACCTCTAGCGCTGTTAGTGCGGGCGTCTTTAACGTCCTTGTGTAGTCTAGTAGCCTAGGGCGCATCTATGTTACTTTTTTAACTAGTTCTACTACTAATTAGCAGTTTATTTAGTGTCTTAGCATAAATATATAAATTCTTTAGCTTTTTTGCTTTCTTTTTATATAAAATGCTAATTATAGATAGGCTAAGAAGCAGCATGTAGCAGCTTTACTATTTTATAATATTAATATTATCTTACTTACTAGCACTAATCTACAGCTGTAGGTAGTAAAGGTTATACATTATAAAAGGTACTTTTATGTAGTTTTAGTCTAGAGTTATAGTTAAATCTTAGTAACTTTATATACTTATTATTATAGTAGCACTACTAGTGCCTTTTTCTTTATTAAGTGTTATATACTAGCTAACTTCTAGGCTAATGCTTACACCTTATATATATAGTAGAGCTATAGTCTGCTTTGTAACTACTATATATAAGAGGTAGTAGCTTTTTCTTTTTTTATATACTAGATAAATAGACTGTCTTTTTTACATATCTTTCTTTTTTAATTTTATAATAAGGAAAATAAGTGTATATAATAAAAAAAAATAAAAAAGATAGGCTTTATATAAAAGTGTTATTAGTTTAGTTAGTCTAGAGCATCTTTGCGCATAAGATCTAGCTAGTCTATAGATGCTTCTATCTAGACAGAGAGGCAGTTAGTTAGGACTAATAATTAAAAAGCCTAATTTAGTGTTTTCTTTATATATATATTTACTAAGTTATCTTTACTATTAATTTACTTTATTTTAGTAATTTCTCTTTTCTTATATAATTTATAAAGTAATATAATGTTAATTATAAGTTACTTTTTACTAGTAGTGCCTAGCTTAACTAAGTAATTATATAAAGACTTTAAATTTATGTAAATTACTACTAAAATTAGTAGCAGTTTAAGTGTTTATATAATTTACTATAAAGTTATACTAAAAGTAATTATATTATTAAACTTTTTAACTATTTTATATAGTTTACTAGTAAGAACACTCTTAGTTACTCTTTTACACTTAGTAAAATTCTAGTGTATAATGTTGCCTAGTATTTTAAAGTAGTTACTTTACTCTGTATAGTCTTTATTACTTAATATAATTAAGAATTTTAGCTGTAAGCTAAAGTTTTTATTATTAGTAAATAATTTATTTATAAAGATAAACAGCTTTACACTATTAAGCTATAATAGTAGAAAGGTAAGACTACACTTACTATTATCTATCTACTATTATCTTTATATGTTAAGTGTGTTAATATTATTATATAAAAAGTTTATAGTTTATGTAGTAATAGATAGGTTAAATACTGCCTTTAGTTAACACACTAATATAATATATGCTCTTTTTACATGTTACTTAATATATTATTATACAGCATCTTTATCTTTTAAGTTAATTATATAAAGGTAGCTTACTTATTTTTTCTAAGTAAAGACTACTATGTTATGTGTAAGTTTAATTTTTTTACTATTAAACTTAATAAGCTGCTTCTTTACTAAAATAGTTTTACTTTTTATATAAAAATTTACTTTTTATAGGTTTTTTTTATATAAAATTCTTTATTATAATGCTTAAAGTGTTATTTATTTATAAGCTAGTAATACTAAAAGTGTACTCTTTTTTATTAGCAATTAAAAGGCAGAGGTTATATAAAAAGATGTGCATGTGCAGCTTTTTTTTTATAGTAGTTATAGTATGTTTTAAACTAATATAGTCCTAATTTAGCAGCTTTACATAAAAGTTGTACAACCTAAAGTATTATATTTAGTAGAAAGCTCTAGCGCATCTTTTTTAGTAGCTTTATATACAGTGTGTGTATAAGCTTATCTATTAATTAAATGTATGCTTATGTAATATTACGCAGTTTAAAATGTATTTTATATGTAGCTTTTAGGCTTACTTTTATAGCTAAAAGTAGTTTTTAGCTTATTCTTTAAATAGTTAGTAACTAGGTAAGAATTTCTTTTTTTTTATTTAAGTAGCTAGTAAACACTAGGCAAGATTTCTTATATAGTTAAGTTATTTTACCTTTTACTTTTTATATAAAGTAAAAGCTAAAAATCTAACTTTTATACCTTATTAAGTTATATGCTATAACTTTAAAAGTGCTATTAGTAATTAAAGTGTTTATCTCTATGTAGTTTAATTCTTTAAATAGTTCTTTAGATCTAGTAATTACACTATTTATATAAAGCTTAATTATTCTTTTTTTCTAAGTTAAGAATACCTAGTCTAGACTTTATGCAGGTTTCTTTTACCTTTTACTTCTTTTAGTATCTATATCTTCCCTTTACACTAGTGTAGAATTACTATCCTAAGAGGCTTAGTCTATAGTAGGCTTTAGTTCTGCCTTTATAGCATTTTTATAAAGCTATTTTTTTTTCCTTTTCTTTAAAAGATTTTTTTATATAGAGATTAGTTTATCTAGGTTATTTATTATAAGTAAGTTATTTTTCTTTTTTTCTTTATAGTATAGTTTAACCTGCATATATTAGAGCTTTAGTAGGCTATTTTTTTTAATAATAATATCTCTCTCTTTAATACTCTTAATTTTATATAAGCTAGTCTAGCTTTTTTTCTCTCTTTATGCTATAATCTCTAAGCTAAAAAAAAAGTTAAGAACTTTATATATTATAAAGCTATTATAAGTGTTAATTATATAATTAATGTTTACTTTTACATAGTCTTTTTAAAGTATTTTTATTACTTTTTATATAGCGCTTGCTTATGTAATAATGTTTAGTAATAGTAAAAAGTTTAAGTTAATTTTTAAGTATGCTTTAAAGACTAGCAGTGTAGGTACTAGACTATGTAGGCTAGCTATGTTGTTTAGAGCCTTAACTACTATCTATAGGATAGCCTTATTATCTATATAGTTACCTAGCTTAGTCTTTAGGATGTTAAACACTTATTAAAAAGGTGTGTGTGCGCGCTTAACTTTTCTAACTACCGAATATGCTTTTATAGGCATCTGCTTACATATAGCTTCTATAATTTTTGTATAAGCTTAAAAATCCTCTAAAGCAAAGTTTATACTAGGGCTATACATAATATAGTTTAAGGGTCTTTAATAAGTGTTAATCTAGCATTTATATAGTGCATCCTAGGTATCTTGTGTAGACATAGATTTTAGGAATGTAGCAGCTTAAAATAATATATTTATATTAATAACATATAAAACATTTTTATTATTAATTTATATAATATTAATAACAACTTTATAGTTAAAGTAAGTATTATTCTTAATTATAAACTTAAATCTTTGTAAGGCATAGTTATATAATTAGTAGAGGTAGTAAAACTTCTTAATTTTTTCTAACACTATAGCATTAATGTTGTAGCTAGCGCTAGTTAGCATTTTCTAGAGTCTTTTTATATAGAGGTGTCTAAATTAGTAGTAAAGGCAGTAGAGTTTTAATTTAGTAAAGAAAAACATAAAATTTTTTTTTACTAATATTAAAAAAAAAGTGTTCTTATTTTTATATAATAAGTATAGTAGTTTTATTTTTATATATAATAATAACATAGTCTACAAGCGAATGTTCAACACAAGCAAGTGTTCCGCCCTACTACTAAATTTAACTTTAAAGACTATTAATTTAACAACATAAAAATATACTATATAAAATAAACTACTATAGGATTATTTAATATTCTTGCATGTATAAGAGTTATGCCTAGGCTTGTTGCAGCGCTTGCAGCGCTGTACGCGCGCTGCGCTGCTTTTAGCAGTTAACTTCTTCTAAGGCATTTTACTACCTCCTGCTATACTAGCAAGCTTCTAAGTACTTAACTTAAAGCCTTAATAACTTATTAGAGTTTCTTTTTTTAAAATTTACTTTTTTTTACGCTGCTTACGCTTTATAGCTGCCTTATAGGCCCTCTCTAAGGTGGCTGCTTAATTATGCTATAAAACAGCAACATAAGCTATCTTAGTAGCGCCCTTACTTAGCTGCTTTACTAGATTAAGCATAGTAAAAAAAAAAAATCTAATACTTTTAAATTTAATTATATAGTAAAGTTAACTAAGCTTTAACTTTATAAAAATTACTAGGTGTTTAAGCCTCCTAAGCAGTATTTAGTAGTAAAGTAGCTAGCTAATTAGGTAGCTATATATTAAGCTTTAAAAGCACTAGCTTTAGGTTAAATAGGACTAGTCCTATAGCTTTAAAGCCTGCGCAGATATTATCTATTATAATTAAGCAACTAAATGCTGCTTTAAAGGCTAGTAAAAAGGTTAGCTTGTTAATATAGTTAATTTAGTAGTAAATTAACTAGCTAATCTTAGTACTATACACGCGCTTTAACAGAAAAAAGCAGCTAACATTAAGCAGCTGTAGAATATGTGACATGTGTGCTAGCATACAGAGCGCTATAATACGCCTCTACTTACAGAGCTTTAGAAATTTAACAGAGTAATAGCTTTTATAGCTATTAAAAATAAGCAGCTGCTATAAGCCTACTAAGTAATTTTTTATATGCAGATTAAAGTGCTTTAGCTATATAATTTTATGTTTATTAGTTGTCTAGCTGTTGTTACTAACACTAATAGCTTAGTCTTTTAGTATATCTTTATTCTTATACTAGGCAGATAGGTGATGCTTACTTTTAAAGATTATGTACAGAGGTATTGCCTACCTATCTGCGTTAATGCCTGTAATAACTATTACCTATTTATAGTTACCTAGCTATATAGCCTTTAGCTAATTATGTTTATCTGTGCCTATAACAACTATTTAGCTTAATATAACCTCTATTTAAAAGCCTATCTTGTTAAAATTATACATATCCTAATCTATAATGCTGTACTTTAATTATGTAGCTTTTATAAGCTTAAACTACTTACTTATAATTACTAAATTTTTATATTTTGCTTATTAGTAATTATATAGTTAGCTAAGGTAGGTTTTAACTGCTAGTGTACGCGTAACAAAGTTAAATAGCTAGTTAATACCTGCTAGTAGAGCGCTGCGCTTAGTAAGAAGCTTGTTAGCCATCTCTTGTACAGCACCTAGAGTAGGCGCAAATCCTTAGGAATCTAGATTAAGTATATGCTTAATAATTACCTCCTTTTCTAGCTTTATAAGCTTCTTATTGTTAGCTATACAGTCACATTGCATAGTTATCCCTGCGCGTTGTTAGCAGAGAGCTATTTAATTAACATTATAGAGTGCTGTAGCGCGCCTCTTAGTTAAAAACATGTCTTTATTAAGAGCTTAAATAGCTAGGTTAATTCTAGCCTTTTTTAAAGATAATTAATTGTATAGTTGTTAATGCATCGCAGTTAGTAGTAGGTTGGCTGCGTTTTAGTGGTGGGGCGGAACACTCGCTTGTGTTGAACATTCGCTTGTGGACCATGTTATTTAAAATATTATTAAAGTATACTCTAAGTTAGTTAGCATTTACTAGTAATAGTAAAAATAGTGTTAAAGTCTCTAAGATGTAGTATATAACTAGACTAATTAGGTTTTAGACTTATATAGTACTAATTAATTTTTTTAGTGTCTAGCCTTTAAAGCTAATATCTATTTAGCTAAGTGTTTAATTAATTTCTATACATAAGTTTTTTTATATATACACCTTAAGTTAAGACTTACTAATAGTAAAGATTTTTACTACACTTATGTTTTATAGTTTACTTTAGTATACTATAGAGTATTAGTTATTAAGAATAAACTGCTTAGCATACTTCTTAGGTTTAATGCTATAGATTTTCTCTTCTGTTGCATAGTATAGATAGGCAGTAAAGGTAAAGTAGTTAATAGCTTTTTTAGTATCTTTACTTTTTTATTTTATTTCTTTTATATTATATAAATTATTTTCTTTTTTAAAGTAACTTTTAAAGTCTTAGATATATAAGGTAATAGCTTTACATAATAAAGTCTTATTATAAAAATTTTTATATAAAGTAATGTACTAGTTCTTTACTTATGTATAGTTATTATAAAAGTAGTTTAATAACTAATATTTTTTCTTATAGTAGATAAAGCACTTTTTTATCTATATATAGTTGTCTTTAAATTATAGCCTAAACTTAGATAAAGATCTTCTATATTGTTTTTTTCTATGCAAAGAGAAGCTTTCTTTTTATTATGTAAACTTTTGTTATGCAGAGTTATATTAGCAGTCTATGTAGTATGCATTAGGCAGTTTTTAGAGGTATTAGTTTACCCTTTAGTCTATAGTAACTTAGAGTAATGCTTATAAGTTACTAAATAAGGCTTTGCATAAAAGCTTAATAGTAAACATAGCATGTTCTAGTTCTAGTTATCCTTAATAGGCTTATATAATAGTAGTGTGCAGTAGAACATTTTTTTAAAATTTTATTTTTAGTGCTTTTTATATAAGTGTAAGCTTATTAATTATTATTTTAAAAACTTTATATAAACTTTTATTAAAGATTTTTTATTAGTATTATATAAAAGTTATTATTATTTAGTCTGTTTAGTACTAGCTATAGTTTACATTAGTGTTAAAGTAACTACTTAAGGTGTTATACAAATGCTTCTAGTTATGTCTAAGGCCTATGTTATGCATATAGTATATATTTACCTAACCTTCTAAAATATCTAGAAAGATGTCTGTATACTAAGTTTCCTAAATATTTAGCTATTAATATAGATTAATAAAATATTTTATTTTATTTATAAAAATGTTATAACGTACCTAACAGGTTAGCTAGCTACTTTTGCTAAGCCCCTACTATACTCTACCTATCTACATAATGCCTTAACAACAACACTATATTAAATCTTCTAAAGAACATTAGATACAGCTTACTCTTTAGGCTTTTAAATAAAACTTAAAACTTTTCTTATAACATGCTACAGCTATCTATAATGTCTTTTACATAACACTAAGTAATTAACGCGCTAGACAGCCTTTAGAAGCAGAATGCTAGCCTAAATTAAAGAATCTAACTAAGCTTAAAAAAAAAGTAGTTGTTAAGTATATACTTAAGCTTATTACACACAGATTTCTCTTTAGGCTTATAGCTATAGCTAATATAGCTAATTCTTTACACACAAAGCGCAATCTAGGCTAGGTTAGCTTAAACTAGCCTAGTATATAGGTTAAGCACTACCCTAAGTTTATAATAAAGTTTAATTATAAGTATAATTATAAAAGAGTGCTTTATAAGAATTTAGAGGTTATCTAGAGCTAGTTTTGCCTAGTAGCTAATATAAAAGCTAAGTACAGTAACGTACTTCATGGGCAAGTCGCTCACACACCCGAGTCGCTCACTTTTGCCAAGACCCCACCCTAACAAACTCTATTATAGCCTATAACAACCCGCTCTGGCACTATATAGTACAGTACAGCCTAGAATATTATTTAGATACTACTTCTGCTTCTTGCTTACACGTTTGCGCGTTATGCCTAGTCTAATTGCACTATCTGCAGCGCCTTTAGGATAGCTTACTTACTTTAGCTTACACCTGCTTCTTTGCCTTCTTCCTATTACTGCGCGCTTTAAACTCCTTTAGAGCTGTTAAGCGCAGGCCTTTTTAAATTATTAAGGTCTTTTTTACCTTAATTTACTTTCTTTTATGTAATTTATGTTATGTAGTAGCCTTATTAGCTGCTTAAAGCTTAGTAATTTCCTATTACACTAACACTAGCTTATGCGTAATTATTACTGCCCTTTTTAAGACCTTCTTAAACGCCTTAACTATAGAAGTTAGTAAACTATTTATATGCTTCTAAATCTTTATCTTTATAAGCATTAATTATAACTTAAGTTCTAGGGTATTGCTTAGGGTTTATAACTGCTAGGGCTTGTTATATACAGGTAGTAGTAGTAATAAAGTGCGCAACTTTACATTAAGGCTTATTATAACTTATTATAGGTTAAAAGGAACTAATCTAGCGCCTTAGAACTCTTCTTAGATATTACTAAAAGTAATTATAGCATTATAAGCTACTTTAAAGCATAGCAGAAACTTTATTTTTATAATATAAGTAATCTAGTTGCGCATAAGGTTTTTAGCTTAGCACTTATACACTTTTTTTAAAGAAGTAAAACAACCTATATTAAGTAGCTATAATGTAATAAGTAAAAAGGCATATAAATAGTAATAATTATATTATTCTTATAGTATTACTAGAAATAAAGTAAGTTATAGCTCTTATAGCTGTTAATAACTAGCAGATAGTAGCTGCTAATAGTACGCTTCTTTGTATGCATGTTAAAGTGCTTTAACTAGTCTAGACTAAGCTAATTAGTAGTCTAGCTGTGCTTAGAGATTATAATAACTTAATTTTAGAGTAGATTTTCCTTTTTATACTAGTTTAAAAGGTAGTTGCTACTCTAAAAAATAATAAAAGGCAGAATAGCCTACTTTTTAGCATTAATGCCTTAGATAGCTGTTGTCTACTTCTAGTTGCCTAGCTAAACTGCTTTTAGCTGTCCTTGTCTCTCTAAACCTGTAACAACTGCTCTAGTAGATATCTAGCCTATTATAAACCCTGTCTTGTTAAAGTTGTATGTGTTGTTATTTTAAATGCTATACTTAGCTTTAATATTCTTTATAAAGTTAAACTAGCTTTAAATTACTATAAGATCCTTATAAAAAGCTTTTTTATAGTTATACTTACACTTAAACTTTACTTTAAGCTCTAGGTAACACTTAATAAACATATTAAGCTAGTTTATACTAACATAGCCTATATTATGCTTAGCGTGTAAAGAATTAGCTATATTAGCTATAGCTGCTAGCTAGGGGGGAAATTCTTATATATCTAGCTTAAGTATGTGCTAAATAATTACTTACTTCTTATTATTGTCTAGCTTTTATAAGTTAGCTATATAATTAGCTTAAAAAGGTTGTCTAGCGCGTTAGTTGCTTATTATCTTTTAAGAAACCTTATAGATAGCTGCAGCGTGTTAGTTAAAAAGTGTTACGTCTTATTTAAAAGCCTAAAGTGTAAGCTGCATCTAATGTTTCTTTAATATATTTAAGTAGTGTTGTTAGGAATGCATTAGTGTAGAAAAAGTAGTGTAGTAGAGTCTTAGCAAAAGTAAGCAACTTAGGTGTGTAAGCAACTTGCCTATGAAGTACGTTATCTAGAATAAAAATATGTATAACTTTAGTAAGTTAGGCTTTATAATAGGCTAAATATTAACTAAAGTAGTTGTTATAGCTTTAAAGAGATAAGAATAGCTAAAGGTAATATAGTAAAGTAATAAAAAGTAGATAATAGTTATCTAAGGCATTAACATAATAAGGTAGGCTATTCTACTTTTTATTATCTTTAAAAGCTGCTATTACTTCTTTGCCTAGTATAAAAAGAAGAATCTGCTTTAAAACTAAGTTATTACAGTCTTTAAGAATAGCTAGATAATAAATAAGCTTAGGCTGTAGTAGTTAAAGCACTTTAATAAGCATATAAAAAAAAGTTATAAGTGCTTATTAGCTTTTTATTATTAACAGCTATAAAAGCTATAACTTGCTTAATTTCTAGTAGTACTATAAAAAAATAAGATTATTACTATTTACATGCCTTTACACTTATTACACCTTTTATAGCCTTTTAATGTAAGTTATTTTGCCTCTTTAAAGAAGGTGTATAAGCACTAAGCTAAAGATTTTATGTGTAACTAGATTACTTATATTATAAAACTTAAGTTTCTACTATGCTTTATACACGCTTATAATGCAGTAATTACTTTTAGTAATATCTAAGAAAGGTTTTAAGGCGCTAGTTTAGTCTTATTTAACCTAGAATAGGTTAAAATAGCTCTTAACATCTAGTTGCGTACTCTATTACTACTACTACTTATTAATAATAAGCCCTAGTAGTTGTAAACCCTAAGCAATACTTTTAAATTTAGGTTATAATTAATGCTTATAAAAGTAAGAATTTAGAGGCATATAAATAGCTTACTAATGTCTATAGTAAAGGCCTTTAAGAAAGTCTTAAAGAGGGCATTAATTATTACGCATAAGCTAGTGTTAGTGTAAAAAGAGATTATAAAGCTTTAAGCAGTAAATAAGGCTACTACATAACATAGATTGCATAAAAGAAAGCAGATTTAGGTAAAAAAGACCTTAATAGTTAAGGATAGAGCTTGTCTAACTACTTTAAAGAAGTTTAGAGCGCGTAGTAATAGAAAGAAGCTAAAGACGCAAGTGCGCGCTAAAAGAGGTAAGCTAAGTTAAAGGCAATATAGAGAGTGTAATTAGACTAGGCATAACTTACATACATGTAAAAAAGTAGTAAAAGTAGACTCTAAATAATATCTTATGTTGTATTGCTTTATATAGGGCTAAAGTAGGCAGTTTTGCGCTAGAATAGGGTGGTTTTAGTAGGGGCTTAGCAAAAGTAGCTAGCTAACCTGTGTGGCTAGCTAACCTGTTAGGTACGTTATAGTTAACTTATATAGTTATTATTATTTTTTATACTTTTTAAAATTATATAATTTTATTTACTAAAAGTTTTTTTTTTGTAGTTTCTTTTTAAAGTAGAAGTTTATATAAGTTGCAATGTAGTATAGATTGTATAGGTAGTATTAGTAGTGCATACACTACTGTAGGCAGTAGTGTGTACAATTAAGGGTGTAGAGCAGGCGTTAGGTAGAGTAGCATGTATTATTTATATAGTAATTAGTGTAGTGCTAGCTAAGGTGTAGAAGTAAGTAATACTAGTATATTTAGTATTAATAGCAGTATTATATTTAGTCTACTTCTATGTAGAGCCTTATATAGTAATAAAGGTTATATATAAAGCCTTTTAAGTGTAATTTTTTTATTTTTTAGTACTTATATAAGCTTCTTTTTAAACGCGCAGCTAAGTGCTAAGAAGTTTTATAGTATCTATTTTTTAAAATTTTTTATATATAAACTTAAAAAAGTAGCACTTTTTTAAGTTATTATATATAAATTAGTAATTATATAACTTTTATATAATTAAGTTTATAAGCTTATTAAAGCTTTTAATATATTAATTTTATTATTTTAGTACTTTAGGCTAGTTTTATTTTATAGTGTTACTTTTAATATTTTTATATTTTTTTATAAGTTATTTATATAATAAAAATTATTTTTTATTTTTTTTATTATTATATAAAGTTATTAGTTGCTAGTAAGATTTTATTATAATAGTATAGTTAATTACTTTTTTAGTAAATTACATAAGTACTACTGTTATCTAGCTGCTAGGTTGTGCAGCTTTAATAGCTTTAGTGTGCGCTTTACACTATCTTCTTTTTACTTTATATAGTAGCAGAGCTTGCTGTATAATATAAAAGATTAATCTACTATTATTTAGCTACTAGGTTATATAGCTTTAGTAGCTTTAGTGTGCATTTTATACTATCTTTTTTTTTACTTTATATAGTAGTAAAGCTTACTATATAATGTAAAAAATTAATTTACTATTCTAAAAAATAAGTAACTAAATAAAGTACTTTATAAAGTGTAAGTGCTTTATTATTACTTTTTTTAAAAAATAAGTAATAAAATAAAGTACTTTATAAAGTATAAGTACTTTATTATTACTTTTACTAATTTATAGTTAATTAAATTAACTACTAATTAGTGTTAAATAAGCTTTAATAGCTAGCTGCTTATAGTATAAGCACTTAAGTAGTAAAAGTAAGAGTAGTGTATAGTATGCACAGTGTATAAAGTAAGTAAGGTAAAAGTAATATGTTTTTAGTTCTATTACTCTTATCTTTCCTCTGTATAGAGAAAAAGGGGGATATCTAGATGTTCGCGCACAGAGGTTCGCGCACGAGCATTATGTGACATAGATACGTGATCCTGCCCGTGCGCGATCGCTCGTATCCAGGCCGTGACGCTGCTGCTGCGTACAGACACTTATAAAAATAAAAATTTAAAAGCATATAAATAGTTTACTAACTTTTATAGTTAAAGTGTTTAAAAAGGTTTTAAAAAGAGCAGTAATAATTATGTATAAGCTAGTATTAGTATAATAGAAAATTACTAAGCTTTAAGTAGCTAATAAGGCTGCTACATAACATAAATTACATAAAAAAAAGTAGATTAAGGTAAAAAAGACTTTAATAATTTAAAAAAGCCTACACTTAACAGCTTTAAAGGAGTTTAGAGCGCGTAGTAACAGGAAGAAGGCAAAGAAGCAGGTGTAAGCTAAAGTAGGTAAGCTATTCTAAAGACGCTGCAGACAGTGCAATTAGGCTAGGTATAACACGCAAATATGTAAGTAAGAAGTAGAAGTAGTATCTAAATAATATTCTAGGCTGTACTGTACTATATAGTGCCAGAGCAGGTTGTTATAGGCTATAATAGAGTTTGTTAGGGTGGGGTCTTGGCAAAAGTAAGCAACTCAGGTGTGTGAGCAACTCGCCTATAAAGTACATTATATAAATAGTTTACTAACTTTTATAGTTAAAGTGTTTAAAAAAGTTTTAAAGAGGGCAGTAATAATTACGCATAAGCTAGTGTTAGTGTAATAGAAAATTACTAAGCTTTAAGTTACTAATAAGGCTGCTATATAACATAAATTACATAAAAAAAAGCAGATTAAGGTAAAAAAGACTTTAATAATTTAGAAAGGCTTACACTTAACAGCTCTAAAGAAGTTTAAAGCGCGTAGTAATAGAAAAAAGGCAAAGAAGCAGGTGTAAGCTAAAGTAGGTAAGCTATTCTAAAGGCGCTGCAGACAGTGTAATTAGACTAGGCATAACGCGCAAACGTGTAAGTAAGAAGTAAAAGTAGTATCTAAATAATATTCTAGGCTGTACTATACTATATAGTGCTAGAGCGGGTTGTTATGGGCCATAATAGAGTTTGTTAGGGTGGGGTCTTGGCAAAAGTAAGCAACTTGGGTGTGTAAGCAACTCGCCTATAAAGTACGTTAAGTCTAAATTAACACTATATTAATGTATAATAAGTAGTAAGTATTTAATTAAAAGGCATAAAAAGTGCTGCTATAGTATTTAACATTATTATAAAGTGTAGAGAGAACCTGTTTCTACTAGATCTAAAATTGTTAGCTTATTATATAATAGAGAGAGTAACTTATAGTATACACTACAACTCCTAGAGCTGCTTGTACGTTTAGGTTAGAGGTAGTAGGAAAAACCTAAATGCATTTTTTACAGCTATTAGCGCTATACTGCTCTTAGCTATTTTTATTATTCTTTTTAGTGTTCTAAATTGCAATGTCTATGTTTTTATATAATAAAATATAAAAAAATACTTTTTATAATGCTTATTATATAAGGTAAGGCTTAATATACATTTTTTCTCTATTATTTAGATTTTAAGCTATTAACTACTTTTATTATAAATAGAATTTTATTATCTTAAGCTAAATTTTTATTAAATGTTTATTATATAACTTATTAAGAGTATAATAGCATAAAAAATTAAGTAAAAGACTAATTATTTAAAATAGTTGCCTATTTAGCCTTAGCGCTGGATTGATTCATGGATCTGATCCAGATCCAGGATAGCGCCACGTGATTCCGGATAATCGATTCGGACCGATTCCCGCCAGCACTGAGAGAGAGTACCACAATGTCCTGCTCACTGGAAAAATAAATAGAAGTCAAGCAAATGGTGAATATGCTCGGACCACTCAACACTGGAAATTGTGGAAGGGCTTTCGTGATGATGGTGTTTGGAATTGGGGAGGTTGGTTTCCTTGCTCGATTGTCTGTCCGTGCGGGTTATGATGGAAATTTCTATAAAAGTACTCTACTATGTCCATGATTGAGTTTGTTCTCCAATGGTTTGAGGGATTAGGGTGTTTGAGGACGAAAGTGGATGGGAGTTGGAGTATGATCAAGTGATGAAGGGCATGTAAATACTTTCTCGAGAACCCGATCTCTTCGATCTATCATTCGTCTTGCTCCAGAATGGGAATAAAAGAAAATGTGAAAAGCACGATTGACTGTTGAGTGCTTTAGACCCCCACGTTGTCTAGTAAATGTCTCGTGTCTTGCTTGAAATTGTGGTTCAGCGGGGCAAAGACTGCTTGAAACAGCCAAGAGGCATGTCGAGAGAGCTGTCTATCCAGCGAGACGATAAAGGAGAGGTGCCGAGGGTGAAGGCAAGAGAAAGCTTATCTCATAAACCTTGCGATAGTAGGAATTACAGCACGCTTAACATTATCAGCGCGATCGCAAGAACCTTCACAAGTCAGGTAGCTTAGGTGGCTTGCATACTCCACTCTCCACAGCCTATGAGTGCTTAGCGCATTCCTATTTGGAATGTCATGTTTCCCAGATCCGCTAGCATAGGGAAGGCCTCTCTCCTACTTCAGCAAATGAGGCATCTCAACCTTCACGCGAAATAGCGGGGTGAAGCATGAAGGCAGATTACACCCTGGTACGATATTCGATGGCTTTTGTTTAAATAGCACGTCTTCCCAGTCCATCTCGAGGTTCAGGCTCAAGCTCAAACTCACAACATTAAACCGCCTACCTTCCCAAACCTCATTCGTACGTCCCTCACCTCCAATCATAAGACCACCCGTTCACTTGCTCCCCCTCACCAGCACCCAATTCTGCCCCCAAAGATGTCGAAAGGCGCCACAGTCTCAGTCCTCTACCCCAAAACCGCCAGCAGCACCTTCGATATCTCCTACTACCTCTCCACCCACATGCCACTAGTCGCCGACACCTGGACTAAATACGGCCTCAAATCATGGAGCGTCACTCAACTCTCTGTAGATGCGCCTTACAGTGTGCACGCCTTGATGGAGTGGGAGAGTCAAGAGGCTTTTGCAGAGGCGTTGAAGGATGAGGGCACTGCGAAGGTTATGGGAGATGTCGAGAATTTTAGTAGTGAGAAGCCGGTCTTGTTGCAAGGGGAGGTTATTGGGAGGGGGTAAATAGGCTGATTGAGTTGGATTGGATTAGGGGGGTGGTGGGGATGGATGAGGATATGGATGGTGATGAGACATGCTGATGGAAACTTGTGTGCAGCGGAGCTATCGGAGATTGGATTGGGTTAGGTTGAGTGAGGGGTGGGTTAGCTGTTAGTTCACGTCGCCTCAATGAATTGCCCCGCACCGCCATGCCTCGGATCTCGAGCCTCTCCGAGCTCGGAAACGTGCATAGAGAGCCGTCACTGACAGAATATCCTCGACTCGCTTGAGCCTCTACGGCTACTTCTTCGTTCACATGGAGAGGCTGCTCGGTATGTACTCCTCAATCCACACCCCAAATTCCAGTTCTAGCCCCTTGGCTTGAGCCTGCTTAGGTACTGTTGCAAGCCACAGCCGGTGATAATGCCGTTTCTCGCGGAAGAGCATATTGCTATTCCAAATAAGGACTTATTGTCTTGGATGTTTGATGGGCAGACGTATGATCAGGATAAGCCTGTGAGGCATACTTGTTTGACCTTTCGTTGCTTGATTGCCTTGAACCGACACGCTGATATTGGTGGTTAGATATACATCGACGCCGCAGATCCATCTCGTACAATATGTTCACGACAGGCAAGATCGACGGTGAGGAAGTTGTGTGCAGGTTTTAAGACTATTGGGCTAAAGGAGGATGATTGTGTTTGCATGTTGTCGTTCAATGATGTCGGTCTCACTCTTTTCTAACTCTTTGAAGAACTCGCTTCTAGTTCACTCCGTGTACTTTTCAACTTCCCCATAATTTAAACCCCTCTCATAGTCACATAACCTTATTGCTCCTTCCACATTCCCTAAACATCCGCCCAGATCTACTACTCCATGGCCTTCCTGGGAATAATCTCCTTCGGCGGCATATTTGCCGGTTCCAACCCTTCCCATACCACCTACGAACTCACTCACGCCTTTAAAACCGCCGCCGTCCGCGCCCTACTCGTCGAACCCGACCTCCTCCCCAACGCCCTCAAAGCCGCGAAAGAATGCAACATCCCGGCGTCCCGGATTTTCGTCTTCGACCACCACACGCCTCTCTCCACGTCCTCTAACTGCTCGAGTAGATGGGTTGAGGAGCTGGGAAGTGAGGAGAAATGGGGTGGGTTGAGAAGTTGGAGGAGTTTGATGGAGTGTGGGGAGTGTGATTGGGAGAGGTGGGATGACGAAGAGAGGAGTAAGAGGAAGACTGCAGCGAGGCTGTTTAGTAGTGGGACGACCGGGTTGCCTAAGGCGGTGGATATGAGCCATTATAATTTTGTGGCGCAGCATACTATGGTTTTGGAGTATAAGGAAAGGGATTATGATGTGAGTCTAGTTCTGTTCGTTCCTATTTGGGCTTCGAAACTGCATGGGATGACGTCTAGCCTGCGTAAGTTGACTGATAATTGATGATTACTACAGGTTGTGAGGCTATTGTGTACGCCAATGTTTCACGTCTCGAATGTTCCACGCGCTCACACTTCCCCTCTGCGCGGTGGCATGAAAACATTCATAATGAAGCGATTTGACCTCGAGTCATGGCTCCGCAACGTTGAACGCTTTCAAATCACCGAAGGAAACCTAGTAAGCCCCTTCCCAATCCCTCTATCCCCACCCCCTAAAAAAAAAGTGCCCAATCCCAAAATCTCCTAACATTGTCAGGTTCCCCCAATGGTAATTCAAATCATCAACTCCCCCCTCACAAAAGCCTACTCCCTGCACTCCATCCGGTACGCCTGGGTTGGCGCTGCCCCCCTCGCCCCCTCGCCCCAGGCCCGCTTCAAAGCTCTCCTCCGCTCCTCCGCCCCCTTCAACCAAGTCTGGGGCATGAGCGAAACTTCTTGCATCGCTACCATGATCCATTACCCTGAGCACGACCCCACCGGCTCCGTCGGCCGCTTCCTACCTAACCTCGACGCTAAACTCGTAGATGACTTTGGGCGGGATGTTTCTGGGTATGATATCCCCGGAGAGCTGTGCGTAAGGGGGCCGTTGATCGTGAAAGGGTATTTTGAAAATGAGGCGGCGAATCGGGAGAGTTGGGACCAAGAGGGCTATTTTCATACCGGTGATATTGCGGTTAGGAGAAGGGAGAATGGGTTGTGGTATATTGTTGATCGGAAGAAGGAGTTGATTAAAGTTAGGGGATTTCAGGTTGCGCCGGCGGAACTTGAGGGTGTTCTGCTAATGCATCCGGATATTGCGGATGCGGCAGTTTTGGGGGTGCCGGCTGGTGGAGATGGGAGTGGGGAGAGTGCAGATACTCAAACTGGCAGTGAGGGCGCTGGAAGAATAGGAGATGCTGGTAGGTCAGGAAGTGAGGTCCCAAGAGCGTATTTGGTGCGGAAGAAGGGGAGTGCTTTGATGGAAAAAGACGTGAACTTGTATATGAGGGAGAAGTTGGCAGGATATAAGCAGTTAGATGGTGGGGTGATATTTTTAGAGGCGATTCCAAAGAATGCGAGTGGGAAAATTTTGAAGAAGGAGTTAAGGGAGATGGCGAGGAGAGAGATGGGGGCGAGGATTTAGATTTATAGATAGGGAGGTAGCTGTAGAAGTGGAGTAATAGGAGATACTTCTTCACACGTCTCCACGTCGATGGATCTGAGGAGTCTTGAATGAAGTCTCGGCGTAAATTCCCACTGTGCTCTCGATTCCACCCTTAGTCCTTTGCTACCGTATGTCCGCCGCTTTCCGAATAGTTCTTCTAAGTCGTCTTTCGCGACGCTCTTCCTTCAGAGTTCAGGAATCACTTGTCCCAGCTCTTCATCTTTCCCATCATCAAGTCCACATAATTGTCTTCTAGTCTTCACACATCGCATACTTTCACCTCTCACATTCACGACACCATTTGAGGTGTATTGCGGCTTGTTTCCCAAGCAAAAAGCGAGACATTTAAGTCACTCAACCACGTTTTAAGATGCCAAGAGACCACGCGTTGCTCCTCCTAGGAGGGTTCATTCCGAAAGCAAAACGCAGTGTGAGAAAGTGAACTTTGAGCGATTGCAGGTAGGGTTTATACACACTTCTAAGGTTCGACGATTACTGAATGGGACTCGCGACTGGCTGGCTAGTCAAGTAACTTGCAGTCTAAAAGCGTGGTACGGGTAGGGTATTGGGTGATGGCTGCGATCTCGTAGGCTCCGGACTCGGCCCGCAGGCTGGGGATTGCGGTTTGAGGTATATAAAACAATATTTCACGCGGCTTCGCAAACGCACTTTGGCTTCACTCTACCCTCCAGGTCGCTTTTAACTCCCGTCGTCACCTGTCCTGTGTTATACTGGGAAAGCGCAATCTAGATAGGAATGTCCCCCACCCCTCCTCAGTAGCCAAAAACCAAGGTTCATGGTGGCGCATGTCGGCTCGGGCGGAGAAAATCTATCATACAATTGTGGTGTGTCCTTGCTTCTGGAGTGGTTTGGAATACAGATAGACGGGTTAGTTACCATGTCTATCTCTTTCTCACACACACGCACACTCTTTCTCAAGAGCGAGAGTTAGATACATCGACGGTGTGCTAAAACAGCACACCACTTGCTTGATATAAGAAGTGGAATGAGGCTGGGGTGTGTGATGGGACTGGGGTTGAAAAATGAGTGTGAAATGTCTCATGTGCGCTATGGGCGGGGATTTCTTGATTGAGAATTCAACGAGGTGTGGGCGGAAGGTGGGTTTCGGATCAAGAAGAGGAGGTAAGATGAAAAGACCGATGGTAGTTTTATTATGAAAAGAGTTAGTTGATAGGGAGTGATAGATGGATTGAGAGAACCCCAGCGTGGGAGTGTAGCGCGTGAGAATGTGGCACGTGAGAAGTGTATTGAGCGAAGAGCACACTCGCCGCAACAACCAATACGCAAGGATGTTAGGGCTCGGTGACTCTGTGTATATAACCTCCCTTTCAATCTTTCTGCTCCTAATTCACCTTCTCTTCAACCTCGTTGTCGGAGTTTTTAGAAACAATGCGTAGTTTTTCACGCGGGAGAGGAAAGTTGCTGGTCTAAAATACTAGGTGGAATCTACCAGCCCCCAAAAATGGAATACCTTTACTATAGCGTGTTGCGCTTTGCAAGAGAGCCTTTCTCTCTTCCTCCTTCTATGCTGTTTTAGTCCTAAGCTTTGAAGATCTGCTGCCAGACAGTGAAACATCCTCACGGAGTCCTCACGGAGTCCTCACGGAGGAGATGCATCTCTACTTTGAAATTCCGACGCGGATATGGAATACGAGTGTGGGGGCATTGGGCGACTCCTTCCGCGTAAAGCGGGTTTCTGATAGAATTATACGAACTGAAGGGAGTCGCCGATAGATTGGTGAGAGGAGAACATGGACGTAGGGCTCAGCCGCGGGAGGAGGCTTGGCGACAGGAAATTATCCATGCGTGTCGGCACCGACGGACGGGAGTAGGAGATGTTTGATGGAACTACCGGCCTAGATGCATGCTGTCATCAGACCTCGAGACCCGAACTTACTTGCGCCGTAAGACGCTCATTCTGGCAGAGCATCCGTACCAAGAAATACCAAGAAACCTTGAACTTGATATCCCAAATCCTAAGCCCCATCATTCGCCTAAGCGCATAAAGTGCAATCTTAAGCTTACCATCCCACACCTTCGCTCCAACCCCTCCAAACCCCCGAGCCCCCTCTAATTCGCTGCTCCCCAGTCTACACCTGCATGCCTGTTCTCGTGGCCTCAATCTACAGCACACACCTCTCTAACCCCTTACCAGCAAAAGATCGCCCCTGGACATTAGTTCCCTCGTGGCGCTGCAACCACAATCCTCTGGCTATCCATGCCGTTATCAAATCCAAACTGTTGGGACTGGGAGCTTGCTGATCGTCGCACCCACTCGCGAGTATTCGTCCGTCCCAAATCGGCATTTCCGAAGCCGACCGGTCTGACGGAGAATTTCGCGGGGACCAGCTAGGCTGGCTGCGTTGCATATATCCTGCCGCTGCAAGCAGGCACGCGAGAGGGCGGACGAGCAAGGCGGAGGTACAACTGGGTATGTGAGTAAGAAAATGGCTCTGGGCCTGACCTGACCTCTTGTGAGACTGAGATTGTTGGTTCTGTTCTGTGCGCGCGTGGATGAGAGGAGAGGGCAGATAGAGATTGTTGCGTGTGAGATTGATGAGGTCGCTTGGAGGTCACTTTTTTGGGGGCCGTTTTGGAATGCCTCAGTTGATGAGGCTTTCCGAGGGTGTGCTTTGGAAAGATGATTGGTTGATGGGTGAGAATAGTATGATAGGCAACTGGCTAGGAAGAACGCCTTGCATAGGTGTTGGGGATAGAGAGAATTGATGAGTTGGCTCCCGAGGTTGTTTGGCAATGGGTGATGTAATAATCGGGGGCCTTTCCTTGAGGATCTTCGAGATCGCAGCTTCGTAGGAGAAAAAAACATGATTTATGTATCTAGCCAACGGGGCCTTAAGGTTAATGCGAGGGATAGTGTTTGTCCATCTGCACCACGGTCCAAATTAGTTAGGTGAGAAGTCGAGCGTCATAGATGTGAGTCCTCAAGAGCGGGGCATCTTGCGAAAATCGATAGTAAAACAGGAGTTCTATCCTAAGATTTCTAGGCCGTGTATTCGCGAGTTGTCTACTCAATGCATAACCCTACTCAGAGTACGAGTCAAAGTTTGGAGAGGGGCGCGCAATCACGATATTACATACCCGTTTTTCTCGCTTGACGCACGGGCTCACCTGGCGCACACTTTGCTCAGGAACACTAAAATTGTCACATAATACTAACTCCACTAATATGGACCTAATTTTAGAAGCGCTTGCAGCGTTAGAATCCCTAGAGTTTAGAGAAAAAGTTAATATTACTTAAGTTGCAAAAAAATATAGTGTTAAACAATAAACACTGTTACAAAGGTAGCGCAGGGTCTAAGGCTCCTGTGCAGAGTAATATAAGAATTAACAACTTTTAAACAACTGTTAGAAGAGGGAGCTCTTAGAATACATTAAAAGACTATGTAAGTAAGGGCTACCCTTTATAAGAAACATGCTACGCAACTTTACTACTAAAATAAGCAGTAAATAGGTAGGGAGCTTATAGCTAAACTAGTTTCTTAAGTGTTACTAAGTTAACCTAGTATTAAAGTAGACTACTAGCATTAATAAAAAAAAAAAGAGAGCTAATTCTGCCTTTAAATATGCACTATATTTTAATCTTCTAAAGTATAAGATTAAACAATACAATATCTAGCTAAAAGACATGTATAATATAGATAAAAAAAGCTTCTTAATTAAAGTGCTCTTAAAGATAAAGCAGATCTTCTCCTAGTAAAAGTATAAAGAGAGTAGGATTAAGCAGATAGTTTAGAACAGTAACTGCAAGTAGATAACAATAATTACTTATATATACACTAATAGATTCTCTCTTTCTCTAGGCCTTATTTACTAGGTAGTTATAGGTAACATTTAAGACTTATAGCTTTAAGACTTTAATTCTAAGATATATAAAGCTTTTTTTACTTTATTTTTAAGTAAATAGACTAATAATAACTTTAAGCTTTAATAGCTTAAGATAATCTTTAATAAAAAGATAAAACTAAAGGTGTAGTAAAGATACTAACTTTTTATTCTTAATAGACATAGATCTTATATAAATATAAAGTTTATTAAGTACTATAATAATAATAAGATTCTTTTAGCTATTTATTTTTTTTATAGTACTTATATACTTTAGCTACTTAATATTTACTTGTTTAGGCCTTTTTTATAAGCTTATACTTATAAAATAGTATAGTTTATAGAAGAATCTTAAGCTTTCTTTGCTATTACTAAGAGAAATTTCTTCTGCATGTTCTAGGCAGCATAGAAGAGAGCTTTTACTGCTAAGAATGTTCTTTTAGAGTTTAAAACCTATAGTCTTTATCTCTTTAAGCCTAATATTATTTTAGACTAATTTAATAACTCTAAAGCTAAGAGACCTTTCTCTAGTAAGAGCTTAAAGTTAGTGCTTATAGCTAAAGATTAGAGGAAAATTACTAAGCTTTTAAGATTAGTTGTTAATAATATATATAACTCTAAGGCTTAGCAGCTTTTACAAACAATCTACTTACTATCTATATAGAATATCCTCTTAAAACTAGAGGTTTACAGCCTTAAAAAAGCACTAGTTAATAAAAAAAAGTATTAGTAAAGGGGTAAAGCTTTTTAGCTTAAACTTTCTTTTAATTTAAATAGTAAAGTAATTTTTTAGAGCCTAAACAAAGTCTAGTAAGCTTATAAGTAAAAAATAAAAAAAGTAAAAGCAGTAAAAGTAGAGAGACTTAAAAAAAAAAAGATGCTAAGCGCAAAGCTGTAAAGAAAGCAGAGAAGGAGCAGGTTATAGAGGAGAGACAGCGCATAAAGGCTACTGCAAAGGAAATCTAACTCTAAGAGCAGGCTTAGAAGCAGCAGGAGAAGGAGGACAACAAGCAAGCTAGATTAGTAGCTGCGCAGCTCTAAAAGGACATCTAATATGCTAAACAGGCTAAAAAAAGGAGCAAACAGCATTCTCTTAGTCCTTAGGATAATAGTGGTAATAAGGAATTAGTTGTAGAGGTTATCGCTGCCCCCCAGCTAACAAATCGCTGAGGGCAACAGATCAGCCTTCCTACTAGGTATTGCGACTAGATAATAACGTAGTTTTATTTGCTGTACCCTATTGCCTGTTACTCTACAAAATCTTGTGATAATTTAAATTATAGTGAGCTCTAGAGCTTTAAATCTATGTGAGGATATTGGCTGAAATCCGTGCGCCAGGTGAGGCCGTGCGTCAAGCGAGAAAAACGGGTAATCCGCCACTGACGTAATCACTCTTTAATCATCAGCTTCGCCCTCACCAAAATTCTGGCCAAAGTTCCGTGATGCCTCAATCTCTCATGCCATCTCCTGACTAGTAGTAAAGCCCCAATTAAGCAGTTACAGTCATCCAATTGACCACCTCCGATCAATAATCACGCTTCTCCAATCCCTCTAGGAGAATTAGCTGTCACCTGTGAAAAGGGACCACGATCATCATTGCACACAACCCCTCCCTCCAGCCCTAAATTCTTACTCAAATCTCACTCACATCTCTAATCGACGCCCCCTCCAGCCCTTATTGAACCCGACCACTTACACCCTTACACGCACACAGCCGCCGCATACGCCCGCCTGGCACCCATCACCCACACCGCATCGTCGCAGTCGCAGGGGTACAACAGGTCAGTCAACATGACACCCAACGCCACCCGCAG
This sequence comes from Lindgomyces ingoldianus, assembly GCF_010093535.1. NCBI lineage: Eukaryota > Fungi > Ascomycota > Dothideomycetes > Pleosporales > Lindgomycetaceae > Lindgomyces > Lindgomyces ingoldianus. The sequence continues at coordinate 300,575 of NW_022985210.1, forward strand.
CACCCTGCTGCGAAACAGAACGCAAAACTTCTGCACTGCACTACTGTCGCCACCTCCACCATCACAGCTGCTGGATGCCTATTTCTCTGCTACTACTCCGCCGCATATCACAGAACACGGGCCTACATGGGCTTCGTCACGGCTTCCGTTTCTAGGGAAGACGTTTGAGGGGAAAGACGGCTGTATCAATTACTTCACTGTTCTAGCACAGACGTTGGACATGCATATGCATGCGGATACATTTCCTCCTGCGGATGGGTTTATCGTGGATGCGGAGGCGGGTGGAGGGACGGGCTTGGTGAGTGTAGTCGGGAGTGCAGAGTTCAGTAGTGTGAAGACTGGGAAGCGGTGGCATGAGCAGTTCATATATCGGTTTTCTGATTTCGATGCTGAAGGGAGGTTTGGGCATTGGGAGATTTGGGCGGATCCGTTGAGTGCGTGGGAGGCAGTTGGAGAGTGACCTGATCTGTTTGTGTTCAATTCTATGGGCTTGTTTGATTGGTGTGTTTGGTATCTTCTTTTTATTGATTCTGTTAAATGGGGAGCGTAGCTAGCTGGCTTTATGTCTCTCTACGTGCGAGCTCTGTGAAATAGCAGAGTGTAATGATTCCGTGCCCATGAAAATAATAGCCTTCAACCCACGGAGAAAGTCGAAAAAGCGCGTTCTCGAAAATAGCCCCCAGATTCCGAGATGCCTTGCTTACTCCGTACAATTTGCCCGGTACTGCACCATAACGCCTGGTATCCATGCCCAAAGTCCTGTGACTGATCCGATGCCCAAGTTTGCATAGCCGTTCATAATCCATCGCTTGCTCAGCGATAATCCCCTTGAACCCCCTCAAAACTTCACGGGGAAGAAGGGAAAGTGTTTTCACTCCATGGCCGTAAAAAGACACACTTGCCTCACCATCTGACTCGCCAATAACATCTCCCTAAACACCTGATCTACCCCGCCTGCAAAATGAATCGTATAACTCTCCACCTTCCCCTTCCTCTTCTTTTCCCCCCACACTAAAGGTCGCTCTTTCGCATCGTCCAGCCGCTTCCCCGTCCGACTTCCCGGCTTCGCCCAATCGTTCTGGAACTCGTATAGCGTCTCTGGCATCACATCGTCGTGCGGGTCGCCCGGTTTCCAGACGAAGCGCCTCCCGCCGTAAGTGAATCGTCGGGGGGACCATGGGATTTTTTGCTGTCGGTCCGGGTATTCTTTTATGGGTGTGGCGAACGGGCCGCGGAGATGGATGCAGCGGGATTTGTAGGCGGCGTTGCTGTCACGTTTGTCGATGCCAGATAGTATGATTGAGATGCAGGGTGTGGGGAACTCGGCAACGCGGTAGAATTCCGCCGCATTGACTTGGTTGTCGCCGCGGTGTGAGGTTTCTAGCATGTAGAGGGAGTACTTGTCTGAGTATTCGCGCGCGCTGTAGATGTATTTCCGGCAACCGGAGGTTGTCCATTCGCGCGTTCGGTGGAGGTGGTAGGTGATTGGTGGCTGCGTTGGGTCCAGCATGGAGTAGTAGGGGATATCCGGGGAGGGGAGTTCGTCGTACATGGGGGTATAGGAGAGCGGAGAGTAGGAGGCTTGCCACGTGAGGAGGTTGTGGACCTAGGAGCATCATTAGTCCCAGCTCAGAGCAGCGAAAGCAGAAAATACAATGAACCACCAGAAAATTAAAATTGAATTGCTTGATTTGAGCGAGAGAAGGTACTTACAGAAGACAAGCTACCACTCTCCTCATCCAAGTCTCCATTAGCTCCCCAATGCATTGGCGCGGGAACAAACACACACTCGCGACCCTCTCCATCCTCAACACCACTCCCGCTCTCCAGATGCGGCCGCAGTGCCTTCTGTCGCTCCCTGTGGATGAAGATTTGCGTGCGGGCAATCCGCCTGTGTTCGTCCGAGTTCCCATCTGGTGAGATGCTGGCAAGCGAGTTCTCAATGTCGCTCTCCAGGGCCAGCGCGGCAGCCTCATGCTGCATGTACGACGAGTCGTAAAGCTGGGCGTGTTCTGATTCAAAGGCGGAGCTCCGCAAGAGCTCGAGGTGATCTGGCGACATGACTTCCATTTTCCCCATGTCTC
>NW_022985210.1:302743-375329 GCF_010093535.1 Lindgomyces ingoldianus
GGGAGAGGGAACAGAGGGGGTGAATGAGGTGGAAGTAATGCGGAGTGCAGCCGCGTGGTTGCTTGGGCTTACATGTCAGGATGAAGAATGAGGGACGGGGAGGGCTGAAGGGGTCTATCAGACATCAGACTACAAGGAACAGCAGCCTGAGCGGAGGGACGTGCTGGGCCTGCTGCTGGACTGGGCGCGCTGGTCCAGCGGTGGAGTCCGGAATCCCAATCCCTGACCTTGTCAGACGCGCAGATATCATCAGGCTGTTTGCGTTGCTTTGCATCTCAGGCACTGGGGGCTGACCGTCGACGCGCACACGGCCAATCAGCGCGCGGGCAAGAATTACTGGACAGATAGTGTACAATGTAACTGTCAAAGGGCATGGCAATTAATTCGCTGTGTCCTGCTACAGTTGCTATCATTAGCAGCATACTGTCGTACTCATCTGGTCCCTCGCCGCTGGAGAGCGAGAGCCTTCCAGAGACCCGTCTTGCAGGAATGAACTCGCCAGGTGGCATGCTCGAGCTGCGAATTCGCTTGCCTCGTTTTCTCAGTGAGACTGCTGGCACACATGAATGACGAATCTTACTCTCCCCCTGTACCGAAGATGGTGGAGGGACGTGGGAGCCTGCGAGCCAACCCACTAAACTCAGCGCTTAAGCAGTCATCGGACTCCGAACATCCAGACCGGCGACCATGCAACGAACGGTTGCCCACTCACCATCTGCAATGGCGGCGCCCGCTATACCGAAAGAATGCGCGAGGCTCACACTTCCCCCGATTAGCTTCTTCTCGAAGGACATGAAACATTCCACACGGGCTTGACGAGCCTCACGAGCCCCCTCGGTTACCAACCACCTCCCCCTTCTGTCCTGAACGACCCGCATCATGATTCCCGCGACCGATTCGACGCTGGCCATGGTGTTGGCGGCTTACCCCAGGAAATCCCGTTCAGCGCGCTCCCGCCGCTAGCCTCAGGCCGTCGGCTCCTCAACCCCGAGTCAATGGCGCCTTAAAGCGCGGTCGCTGCCCTCATAGGCTGCCAGCCCAACCTGCGCTTCTGCTAGTGGAAGACGAGGCCGCACAAGGCTGCTGCAAGGCTGGCCAATCTGACTTATAGTGAGCGAGAGTTAGCGACTCACCACCACCAACCACCACTACCCTGCTCTACCGCCGTCCGTTGCCTCTGCGTAACAGCTGCTGCCTCGGTGAGGTAAAAGAGGGCGGCGGCCGGTCATAGGATGTGAGGTGATGTGATGTGATGCAATGCTCCTGGTGGCAGACTCCTACCGTTTGATCGATGCCTGATGATGTTGTGAAGGTGTGGTCCTGAAGGACTGTGGCGTGTCCCATGAGACGAGGACGATGTGAAGCGACAGCCTTCTTTTTCCCAATCCGGGATATTGTTTATTCGCCTTGAAAGTAAAGGGGGCGTAGTTCATCTCTTTGCACAATCGCCTTTTATGAAATAGTACTTAGGATTCCAAGGACTGCAGCCAGTTGTCACGGATCCGGGTCCGAATCCCTCGAACAAATGCCTCGTCCAGTTGCTCTCTGCCAAAAACGCCCTTTCAAATAAGCAACTTCGCGCGCAAGCCAATGCCCTTCCGCCTGCAAATTCCGTTGAGTTGATTTTTCAAATCCATGCAGGAAGCAACACTCCCGCAATCTCTCTGGCATTTCACATGAAACAAACCTTACCGCTGCACTTCTCATCCCTAAGCCAAGATACCTCACGTGTGCGAGCTCAGAGGTTCTGCCAACCGTTGCACATGTGCCAGCGCGCCAATCATCCGCTCGTGAAAGCGTTCACCAGCGCCGAACCATCAATCGGCGGGCGTAAATCTGACTCTCGCACGAATCTGGTAGCCGCGGAGATTTCCTTACCGCCCTTCCGTTCCACGGGATCCTGCTCCTCTCCGTCCACTAGCGCTGGAACCCCCGAAAATCGCGGTGAGGCTCCAAGACTCGATTCTCTTTCCTTTCCAGGTCACTGCTGGGCTCTTCACAGAACTTAAAAAGCTCGTCGCTGCTCTGCGCTGCCATGGCATAATTTGGAGAACGGTAAGTCTTGTGTCAGCCTGCTTGCCTGGAAAGGAGGAACGGCGACGAGAAGTGAGCCAACGCGCTAGTGCGCTTTTGGAATGTGGTGGGTTTAGCGACTTTTTGAGATAGAGATGTAGGCAAAGGGTTCACCGGTGAGGTCGCTGGTACCGACCGAGTCAGTAGTTGTTAGGAGTTACGGTTACATTGATAATGGAGCTATAACAATCCTGAAGATTCTTTGCGCTCGAGGGCTCTTTTGCGTGTGAAAGGCGACAAAAGTTTGTGAAAGTGGCAGAAGTTGTGACGGCACGTTCCACATCCCTGACGCTTGAGCATCTCCCTATCACATGCTTGCAGCTCGGGCTCCCTCTTGTCATGTTACCGCTTGCCCCTGTGCTAGCACCTAGGCAAGAGGTATATCTTCGAACTGCAGAGCAGCTGCTCTGCTCTTTAATTTGATCTAGTTAGGCTACACCACTTTCTTGTTGCTTGAGCATGACGATCGTGATAGAAGTAAAAGGAATTTGTTAGGCATCATCTCATGCCGTTACCCGGGTCGACTAATAAGTCACGGATATCGGTTAAATGTATTTCCGCCATATGAGCTGCTGAGAAAACGCCACAGCCAAGAAGTGCAGGGCATCCACCTCCTCAGCCTTGTCCGACATTGTCTAGCCTTCAAGGCGAGGATGAATTACTACACTCTCTGCCATGTCGGCATACAGTAGGGCTCTGCCCAATAGTGTTTGCATCCTTGCCACTCTTTTGCGAGATTTTCACTTCTCGATATCTGTACTTCTCCTCGGGCTAGGAGACAAGCCACATTCTGCAATTAAATGGCTGAAGCTCTAGCAGTAGTCGGCATTGTCGCCAACATAGTCCAGCTCGTTGACTTCGGCTCCCGGGTTCTGAAACGCCTTGAAGAATATCAGTCCAGTCTCGCAGAGATTCCGGAAGCGTTCCGCCACCTCAAAGCTGAGCTGCCCATGCTGCTAGATGCCCTCCAGCAGACAAAGGCAGGGATTGATGCCGGGTCTATGCAAGATGAAACTAAAAAGGCCCTTGTCCCTGCTGTTGAAGGGTGTGGAGTACAAATAAAGGCGCTAAATGAAGTAATCGCGAAAGCGCTGCCCGCATCGGGTGACTCTTGGGCCAGACGAGGCGGGAAGGCAATTGGAAGCCTTCGGTACGACGCAAAGGTGCAGAAGATAACAGCCATAATTCGAGGGTACATCCAGACCCTGACATACCATGCCGCTATCTCCCTAAGACCCTTAGCAGGTATATCTTTCCCATGCACTAAGGGTACATATTTACTTCTAACAGTTCCTCAATCTCATCCCGCCCCTTGCTCCACTACTCCTTTCCAGCGTGATCCACACTTTGTAGATCGCAGCATCCTTGCGGAAATTGATTTTAAGAACCGCCAGTCTACGTCTAGATTAGCGCTTGTTGGCCTTGGTGGTGTTGGGTAGGTAGCAAGCCTCCTGCTCTCCTTAAGGCATACATTGACAAGTTGGAAAGGAAGTCCCAGATTGCCATCGAGTACTCCTACCGGGTACGAGACAAGTCGCAGGATACATGGGTGTTCTGGGTGCATGCAGACACGCAAGCGAGGTTTGAGGAGGGCTACCGGAGAATTGCTGAGACGGTGAAGGTAGAAGGCTGGGATAACCCTAAAGCAGATGTTCTGCGGCTTGTTCGCAGTTGGATGTGTGATGGATCGAACAGGCAGTGGGTACTGGTTGTGGACAATGCGGATGATTTGGGTGTCTTCTTCCATAACAGGTCGCAAACTCGTGGAGCAGACAGCCTAGATCGATCAGTAGAGCTGCTCTCAGACTTCTTACCGCAGTCGCCGAACGGATTGATCCTTATTACCTCTCGGAGCCAAGATGTAGCATACAGACTGACGGGAAGCTATGCCTCCATCATGAAAGTTCAGCCAATGGACTGGGACGAAGCGCTAACTCTTCTCCAGAAGAAGCTCAGTCCTAACACCGACCAACATAACGCTATCAAACTGCTACAAGCTCTTGACTACATGCCCCTTGCCATTACGCAGGCAGCGGCTTATATTGAACAAAGAGCACCACGGATGACCATCTCGCGATACCTAGATGTGGTTTGCAGAAGCGACTATGACCGAGCCCGTCTGCTAAAGAAGGACGTGGGAGACAGTCGCAGGGACGGTAGAGCATCTAACTCCATTATCACAACCTGGCAGATCTCGTTCGAATATATCCGGAAGGAGATGCCCACAGCCGCTCGACTCCTCTCACTAATGAGTCTTTTTGACAGGCAAGGGATCCCAGATTCGCTTCTGCACAATCAATACCAGCAAGACAAGGATGAGGAAGCCGACTTTGAAGAAGATATCCATACTCTGACCAGCTATTCCCTGGTTGGGATGAATGCGGATGGACGCGAGTTTAAAATGCACCGGCTGGTGCAGTTCTCGATGAAGAAGTGGCTGGAGTTAAACCAGGAGCTAGAGCAGTGGAAAGAGGAGTATGTGAGGCTTATGGATAACAGTTACCCAGTGGGAAAGCACAAAAACTGGGCATTGTGTCAAGCCCTGTTTCCACACGCTCAAGCAGCGGTAGGGTGCCGGCCGACCAGTACAAAGGCGCTAGAGGAGTGGGCATCGGTGCTTTTCAAGGCTGCGTGGTATGCCGGCGAAATCGGACAATACAACGTGGCAAAGGAGATGGGTGCCAGTGCTTTACAGGCGAGAGAGGCTACCCTAGGAGCTGAGCACCCAGACACGCTAAATAGCATCAACGGTCTTGGTGTAATATTATCACGGCAAGGCAAGTATAAAGAAGCCCAGGCAATGAATAGGCGAGCGCTGGGGGGATGTGAGAAGACGCTGGGGAAAGAGCACCCGGACACGCTGACTTGCGTGAGTAACCTGGCTTTGGTGCTGCAGCATGAAGGGAAGTACGAAGCAGCGGAGGAGATGAACCGGCGAGCGCTGGAAGGAAGAGAGAAGACAGTGGGGAAAGAGCACCCGGACACCCTGATTAGCGTGAATAACCTGGCTTTGGTGCTGCAGCATCAAGGGAAGTACGAAGCGGCAGAGAAGATGAGCCGGCAAGTGCTGGAGGGAAGGGAGAAGACGCTGGGGAAAGAGCACCCTTCCACGCTAACCAGCGTGAGCAACGTGGCTGCGGTGCTGCGGTGTCAAGGAAAGTACGATGCTGCAGAGGAGATGAGCCGGCGAGTGTTGGAGGGAAGAGAGAAGACGGTGGGGAAAGAGCACCCTTCCACGCTGACCAGCGTGAGTAACCTGGCTTTGGTGCTGCAGCATCAAGGGAAGTACGAAGTAGCAGAGGAGATGAACCAGCGAGTGCTGGAAGGAAGAGAGAAAACGCTGGGGAAAGAGCACCCAGACACGCTGACTAGCGTGAGTAACCTGGCCTTTGTGTTGCAGCATCAAGGGAGGTACGAAGTGGCGGAGGAAATGAGCCGGCGAGCGCTAGAAGGAAGAGAGAAGATGATGGGGAAAGAGCACCCTTCCACGCTGACCAGCGTGAGCAACGTGGCTTCGGTGCTGCAGTATCAAGGAAAGTATGAAGCGGCAGAGGAGATGAGCCGGCAAGCGCTGGAGGGAAGAGAGAAGACGCTGGGGAAAGAGCACCCTTCCACGCTGACCAGCGTGAGCAACGTGGCTTCGGTGCTGCAGTATCAAGGAAAGTACGAAGCCGCAGAGGAGATGAGCCGGCGAGCACTAGAAGGAAGAGAGAAGACGCTAGGGAAAGAGCACCCGGATACGCTGACTAGCGTATCCTGGTTGGCTTTTCTCTATCATGAACAGCAAAAATACGAAGCAGCTTCGGTCTTATATCAAAGAGCAAGCAGCGGGTTCGACCATGTGCTTGGCTCAGAGCATCCTATCACTGTCTCGTGCGCTAGACTTTATTCGTGTCTAAAGCAGGAAATGCTGGAGGATGCGGGGAATGTGGGAAAGTAATGCTGTAAAATTGGAAAGATACGGCTAAAATGAAAGGCGACCTCTTTCTACTAAATGCTATACAGGGCACGCGAAATGTTAAAATGAGACTTTTATCAGTCGATGCAAAGCATTGATGGATCTACAGCGAAGTTGACTTGGATAAGTTGTAGCCTAGATTTTATCTGTTAGCGTACAATATCAGACTATGAAGTAGGTGACAGCTCTGCATCAATTCAGGTGTCGCATTCTTAAAAAAAGCCCTCCTACGCTTGAATCCTAATATTGAAGCCTCAACAACATGAACGAAAATTCTTATAGATCACTCTGGCTGTACCGGGCCTAGATCTCAAGGTAGGCACGATGGCAGCCAAGTCCACGATAGGTTACCAGGTAAATGGTACGAGCAGACGTCCTGGATGGAATTTGAGAGTCGTGGATAGATGAGAAGGAATTTTGATCTAAGAGTGGAAAAGAGTTGAAGAATTTCTAGTAATGTATTGATGTGACAGGAAAATTTGGATTCGAATCTCAAAGTAGACGGCTCAGAAGAGGTTGAAACACTTTGTCGTATGGATTGGGATGCAGCATGAGGAAGTCTAGCCCTTCTTATGCTCTGAATTCAACCTGTTGTTCATAGTATTTCTAGTCCAACATACCTAGAAATCTGCTCTGCCTCTTTTGCTAGCCGCCATCAAATCTAAGTCAGAGGATTTCTCCTGTTTATAGCTACTTGTTTAGTTAAAAAAAAAATTAAAAAAGTGTAACTTTTGTGGCTTTGTAACCAACAAAGAATAGTTATGTTTTCCTTGATTTGATGGGCGGTAACTTTCTTAAGAATTGACTTCGTAATTCTCACTCTGACGCGATCTTTGACTAGGGGGACTAAGGTCAGGGAGATTGGTCGTCAAACGCCTTCTCCTCAACGAAATATGTGGCTATCCTATTGAGGATATTGTATTTTGGAGATCCCTATAATTTAAAGCAAAGGCGGACCTTTCATGGCACATGAGCCGATTTCTTTACTCTCCCCATCTAGCGTAATTTCTAGCGTAATTACACTTCGTCATTCATCGCCGTGCTGCTTTGTGTTGCAAGTGGCAAAAGTTCAACCTTCTACCAAGTACAGCAGAAGAATATATATAGGCAGATGAATATGCACGCATGACACTTTTTTAATAGGGATCGACTTAGGACCTAGGCGGGATTAAGGTATTTTACAGGCTCTTAAAATGCCTAGTCTTCAACCTTACAAAAGGGGGCATATTTCTGTATAATCCGCCTGGTTAGGGGCCTCTGGAATACACGTACGTAGTAGGGTTAGGTTATAAAGCGGATGATACAAGCATCTCTAGAGTTCCTTAGATCAAGCCCTAAATATTAATAATAGAGCTTACATTAAAGTCTTCTCAGGGTTAAAGTCCCAAGCATTACCTGCGGTTGCTCGACCTGTCCACTCCCAAACCCTGGCTTATATTCAGACTCTAATTAAACCTGGGAGCTGCGCTCAGCATCGCATTTTCCGCTTAGCTGTCTGTGTGCCGATTGGATACACAGTGCAGAAGAGATGACTCTGTTTAAACTGCGAGGGTCTGCCATTAGTGGGATGCTATAGTCAGGCGATATAATAAGGAGTGGCTACAATATCTACGCGGTGAGGGAGAAGGTTCACACCAAAGCAACTATCAGCGCTATTTATCTAACTAACTTCTTTCAAGAATCTGCACCTGCATAGCCAAGAGGCTAAACAAGGAATTAATTATCTGTATACAGAGTAAATAGAAAATTCTAGACAGCTACAGAGAGATAAATCGGAATAGTTTAGATGTGAGCGTACCTGTATTATTCATCTTTCACAGCGCAGCCAAACTGGTGTTATAGTGGAAGGGGCTAGCTGGATGCCCAATACAGTGAATATATTGAGTGGGTTAAGTTGTTGAAACTATTTTGTTTGTGAACTAATGAGAGATAGAGAAAGACTTCTTGACCAGGGTTGAACCGCACACCATTACACGACAGCGTGTGTACTCAAGAACCATCGCTTGATGGCGTTGAGCCGCCATCAATCTTTTCTAGGATAACTAACACTGCCTTGTCGCCATGACCCTTTACATAGTCTATCAGCTCTTCTGCGACCACCTTTACCAAACTTTCGGCTCTTAGTCTTTCGACCTCGGCCTTGAACCCTCCTGACACCCAGATCTCGTCCAGGATCGTTGCAGCCACGATGCCATTTGTCCTGGTGACTCGCACAAATTCTCTCAGAGCAGGGTCAGGACCAACATGGCCAAGAGTGAACGTGCCAACGCATGTTACAATGTCATACGTTTCGTCTGGCTTTCCGATGCGGCGAGTCAAATCCGCCTGCCCGAGATTGCGATAGACGCCCGTCTGCTTTGCCACTGCAAGCATGGGGGAAGAAAGGTCAAGTCCATCGATGACCTTTGCACCAGCCAGAGAAAGAGCTTGGCCCACAAGCCCAGTTCCGCAACCAGCGTCCAGTATCGCAACAGCGCCTTTAGTGGAGTTGTTGCAGGATTTGAGAGCGTATTGGGCGACAAGGATAGGAGCGACGTATTCTTGGGCCTCGTCGCCAACCTCGGCGTTGTAAGTAGCGGCCCATTTGTCGTATATGGTCATGCAATCATGAACATTGAGAGCGGCCCGCGCTTTAGCAAGATACATATCGCTAGTTGGGATTTGAGTCCTCATATTGAAGAAATCAATTGCTGAAGAGGAGAATTTGTAAATTGTGATAATTGATTGATGGCCCTCATAAAGATATATTGTTCTGTGCTTTGAGTATAGTCCAGGGTTCATTTTGCTCCTCGCACCAGACTGAGCTCTTATAACATTTGGTCAATGGTATCCTAATACACCCCATCTATGGTGTCATGCTGCAGCAATTTGTTCATTGAATGTCGCAGCCTATGATTTGGCGTAGAGCTATCAGAACATCTGCACTACCTTCGGGGATATACATACCTGGACGCAAAGGGCAGTCGGATTACGTCCGGAAGGAATGATGCATACATACAAATACAACTCATATCCAAGATATTCACCAAGAAATGTAACAGGATTGGTCCAATGCGGGTGGCGTTGAAATACAAAGGTGATCTTTCCCCGGCCCAGTCCGGATGATGCGATTCGAGGTTGCTCATTATGTGCTCCCGTGCAGGGGAAAAACTTGCCCGACAACAATCTGTTATAAGAAAAGGGCATGGGCGCCACGGCATATCCGACGGGAGCAATCCTTCGGGGAGGGGGGGACCGTAGGTTCGCGCACTATGACGTCAGTAATCCAACATCGATGCATAACTTAGCCGATCTATATGAAAATCCATGTGGTGCTTACGGTTACACTGAGTGGATTGTATTAGAAATTTAGAGCTATCGACGCTATCGGTATAGAAGAGGTTGATCCGCATGCGCTCCATGGTTGAAACCGTTCGCTTCAACTTGCTGCTGGTGGAAACACTGACCCTGAGAACACCAGCCGGTAGTGATGATGTTAAAGCAAAGATGTTCACCAAAAATGCCGCGTCGAGATATCTCAAAGTCTACTCGTGTTATAGAATCACACTAATACGAATTCGTGGACCTTATAGGCCCTCTATAACGTATAGTCGAATTAGTCGGAGGGAAGGATCTGAACGGGATAAATTGAATTAATAGGTCAAGAGAATTAATTATAGTGTAAGTAAGCTATTTATATATGTTGGAGGAGGTTGATGAACTAGTGTCACTGGGTACCAGCTCCTATTGCCGAACGTGTGATTGAGCTTTGGCCAGTTCGACAGACTTTCTACCACTTTGTCCTCCAATCCCAACCCTTCACTTTGATCCTGACCCATACAAAACATAAGAAGGAAAGCACATAGCTGAGTCCGGTGAACAGAGCCGCGCCCCAATATCTCTCTTTACCTCTAGTCTCCACTGCATCGAGAAGGCTCCCAGCAATAGGGATGCTAATCAATACGCCAAAAGCCACTACCGTGAAGCAGCTTGCGTAATATCGCCCATATTCTTGAGTTTCACAAAGCTGGCCTAAGCAGATTGGCGTCAAGCTAACATTCGATCCGCTGACGAATCCGAATAGTAGTACAAAAACTACCAGAAGTGCGTAGTTGTCCAGGTTTGGTACGAGGATGTCTGGTAGCCAGAAACATAGGACTGACACAGTGCAGAGAAACAATGAGACAATCATGGTGTTGTATCGGCCGAATCGATCAGCCACGTCACCCGCCACGTACCGGCCAACGCATGAAGCAGAATTGAGAATCGCGAGGAGTTGATATGCGAACGCCGCTGACCCGTTCAATGTTGCCTCATGAGACAGACGCTGTCGATCGATGTAGTAGCTAGGCACGTACGTAATTGGTATGAAGTACGCCAGGTCCGTCAAAAGGACTCCGGTGGTTGTGGCTGCCATGGCTCCGGTTCCATCCATGAAGATTTTTGGGTCCGGCAAAGTATCTCGCCAAGTCGTTGCTGCTCCTTTGCGCGGTGGAACTCTGCTTCGGCAGAATGTCACGCTGATAGCGCAAAGCACGAGCAGCACAAATCCAAGAATCCGAATCGACCATCCCCATCCTACTTGGGGGAGGAGTGCCTGTATCATCAGGGGAAAGAGGACGCCGCCGAAACCGCCTCCTATGAATGCTATGCCACTAGCGAGACCGCGACGCTCCATGAACCAATGAGCGACGCAGCCCATGGATGGAGTGAGGAGAAGGGATGAACCGATACCCGTTAAGATGGAGAAGGACAGAAAGATCTGATAGTATTCTATAATACTATTAGTAAGGAGCACATCTTTAAAGAAGATCAGGCTAGCATCAATCTCAGCAGATTGCTACGGAAACGGGTGACGCATGGAGAATCGATGAAAACGGAGCTTACTGGTGCAGACGCTGAGCGAGAAAATGCCAATGAGCGTGCAAATTGTTCCCGCAATTATTAGTCCACGTGGGCCCATCGCATCGAAGGTTGGTCCAACCTGCACCCCAAAAACCCAGTTCACGAAGGCGTAGATTGAGAATATCCAGCCAAGGGCGGACGGAGATTCTTCCGGTAGGATCACTTTTGAGATGACGACCTCGAACACTCCGGCTGTGTTGTAGATACCCAGCGATGCGGTCAAGCCACACCAAGCACCCAGCACCACTAACCAGGCATCACGGCCGCCCTCTGGATAAGTGATCTCAGTGTCACGGGGTTCCAAGTCACCCGCCGCGGGAAGAGATAGCGAAGGTTTTTCGGCATGGGGAGAATATCCTCTTTCATCAGCCAGGACCTCTTTCTTGTCATCAGAGATGTGAGAAGCTTCGATCCGTGACGAACTGTGCTGGAAGCTTGGTACCATTGCCTCTAACGGTTTCGCCTCGAAAGTCTTGCAGTGTTTGTCAAAGCCTCGCTTTCTTTCCTCAGTTGACGGGCGCCTTTTTTTTTTTTTGAAAGGGGAAGTGACAGATTTTAAGTCTGCTTGTGGTTGCTGGAGTGTCACCTCACAATTGGAGGAGGGGGTTGGATGAAACAGTGGCTTTCGAATGTCTGTCTCCGTGGAAAGAAGTTGAGATTTTGCAGGGCTACAGAAAAGAGGGAAATGTGTAGTAGTTATAGGGATCTGTTTGGTGAGTGGCCTTCGAACGCTTGTGTTAGTGTTTGTCTACGGTCTACCGACACTTTCATATGTAAAAATGACGTATACGTCATAACCCTCCCCCAACATTCGATGCCAATACTAAACTTCTTATCTTCTCTCCCTCCTTCTCCTTCAGATATTCTCCCCTTTTTCGAAGGAGCCTCGACAAGGATTTAATGTTTGCTTAGGCAGTACGATTTAACATTAGTTCGCAGAGGCAAAGGTGAATGCAGACACGGACGCAGTGGTAGACGTAGATAGATAGAGATAGATCAATTCATGATACTTCTAAATTTGAGTCGATTCCCTGTTTTGACTGGAGCGTATTCAAAGTGGCCAGTCACCGCAAAGCAACGGAAGTTGAATCCAAAGTACCCAATCAGCGGCAAGCAAAGGAGCCGTGAACTCATAGTGGCCAATCAGTGACAGGCGAAGGAACTGTGGACTCAAAGTGTCCAATCAGCAACAAGCGAGGGACTGTGAACTCTTAGTGGCCAATCAAGAACAGATCTGTGAAACTCAAAATAATTAATTAGTGCTAAGCACTGCCTTCCGCTGTCATCGGCACGGCTCGGGGCGATCGCAGGCGTTGAGCAGACATGCATTGTGAGACTAGACGAGATTGGTCAATATGAGGGTACTCATAATCAGATCTAAGGTCGAGCAATTAAGTCGTACAGCGTACTCAAAGTGGCCAATCGCCACAAAGTAACGGACGTAGGACCTGTGTATTCAAAGTACCCAATTAACGGCCAGCAATGGAAGTGTAAACTCATAGTGATCAACGAACGACAAGCATTCCGCTCCGCTGTTCACGAATCGTCTTTGCTCGGGGCTTGCGCGGCTCGGGGCACCTTCAGTAAGCGTTGAACAGACATGCATGAGTGAGACGACACGAGATTGGTCAATATGAAGGTACTGGGGGCGGGCTGCATTTGCCCGCACTCAACACCGCCACGGTCCCATCGTCTTTACTCCCGATATAGAAAGAGTTCTAGTACGAGATCTGCAAACGGCATCCGGATCTGGTGCTAACCAAACGCGGAAGTCCTTGAGGTGAGTTTCGTATTTGCCATTTTGTGGTTATCGAATTCTCTTAATGCTGGCTTGAATGTTGTGCTCGGTACCTTGACCTTAGCAAAGGTCACCTGCAAGACGCGACGTAATTTACGGCGAGCTGACTTTCCTCCTTTGGAGCAACAGATGGATGATCACTCTCCATTCCTTACCATCCTCCTTCTATGCGAACACCATCTCTGACGCCGTTGACGTCGAGCGGAACCACTCCATCGTCGATTCATCGTTGTGATCTCAGATTTCTGTTATGGAACAACTTCCTCACTGCGTGATGAGGTTTATGGCCCACATCAACGACGCAATCAGCATGCATCTTAGCTGGCAGAGAACCACTATAAAGTCTGCAAGAATGCTCGGATTTGCAAGAACATCACCACTACTCTAGACACATCAATTATCGACAACTCCAAAGAACAGCGAGTGCACGCTCTGTTTTCTACATTCGAATTCAAAGCTTATCATCTCTTCCCAACACTTCAACATGGCCGCGCCAGCCTTATTAGACTACAGTCATTTCACCTCTGGTACTAAAGAACAGCGCGAGAAGTTCGCCCACGCGCTCTTGGACAGCTTCGAGAAGACCGGATTTGCGAAGCTTAAGGGCCATGCTTTCAGTGCCCAGGATCTGAAAGAATTATTCGCCTGGGTAGGACCCTACCTTGATATATCTGGCAGTTGCCGCGACCCTAACTTTATCTGCTAGGGCAAGAAGTTCTTTGACCAGCCATTGGAGGTGAAGAATGAGATTCCGAATGAAACAGGGCCTAGGCCTATGCGTGGTTACACGCCATGGAGAGTTGAGGAAGTCGGAAAGCTTCACCACGATGAACAGGTCAGGACCATGAAGGACTCAAAGGTTCGTACAGATAAATCCTCTTGAAAGTGCTCGACATCCTGACTGATCATGATACTCAGGAGCATTTTGATCAAGGCCCCGAACACGACACAGAATTCCCGAACAAATGGCCCAATGCCCCGGAATTATCGGGCTTCCAACCATTTATGAAGGCCTTCTACCGTCGATGCGATGATGTTTGTCTAACGCTAATGAAGGCCCTGGAAGGCGCCTGGGGCATCGAGGATGGATCATTGGTGGCACGCTGCGTTCCTAGTGCAACAGATCTCCGACTAACCCATTATCCTGCAATTCCCGTGGAAGAGATGCAGTCGGGCTCTACAAGCCGTATTGCGCCACATACTGATTTTGGACCCATCACGTTGCTGTTCCAAGACAGCACTGGCGGCCTAGAAATCGAAGACCGGTCCAATCCCATCCCTAATTCTTTCGTTCCCCTGCCACCGACTGATACGACGGAAATGATTGTCAATGTTGGTGATACACTGACGCGCTGGACGAACGGAAATATTACCGGCGGTACCCATCAAGTCATGTGTCCAGCGGCAATGAAGGGGGAAAGTGGCTTGATCCTGCCACCCAGAATGTCTATGGCCTATCTCTTCAAGGCGGAGCGCAATGTCTCAGTTGGTCCGTTGCCCAAATTTGTCTCGTCCACGGAGCCAGCGAAGTATCCTGACATCACGGCTCTGGAATTCCAGAGATGGAAGAACAGTATTGTGTACAATCTTACCAAGAAGGTATACCCGAACGGTACCGATGGCTTCAATAGACGCGATTCTGTTCAAGATGTGATGGAAACTGAATTGGCCATGACGCTCGGTGGCGTTAACGACTTCGTCGATGCTGGCAAAGCAATTCAACCAGTTCAGCCAGTTTAAAAATGAGCGCAAGTCGGCTACCTACCCGCGGTTAACAACGATTACTCCAAACGAGAAATTTAGGGTGGCATAGCTGCCTACGTAGAGGTACATTCTGAAATGGAGGCGCTAGCTGGGTTACGACCTTCCTTTGTATCTAAGTCCATCTGGCTTTAACTTTATAACTAGGCATCTTTTTTTTTTTAATCTACGCCGGATTTCGGCACATAGTGCCTGGCGGTTACTGAAAATTAAAATTTCCTAATACTCTCATGACTTCGCGAGAATGTAACCAGTTGAGGCCGCTTTAGCTTCTTTGATATAGCTGAAAGTAGTCAACTTTCTCAATTATAGTGCGACAGCTAAATTATGGCTATCATCGATCTACCCTCTTCAAGGATGTCGTGGTGTGCAGAGCTCAAGAAACGAATATGACTGCCCAAGAGGCTCTGCATCAATACAACACCCTTCCACTCCATAAACACCAGCTTTACAGCCTTATACTTGAGAACCTAAGGGTTGGGGTGATGGAGCACTCTTTTATAGTCCGAACAAGGCGCAGCAAACACGTAATCGCCAAGCTCAGAAGGATGCAGACGCAGACGCCGTACGACTTTCAAAAGAAAAGGAGAGGTTATGTAAGTAGGAAGAGAAGGACAAGAAGCCTCAAAGTTTAGAACAAAGAAGGTGTATGAGGCCTACAGCAATCGAAATACGACTTCAAGATTTGACTAAGAAGTGACGTGGGAGAGATGAGGCTAGATAAGCGAAATAGCAGCTTCAAAATAGCTCCAAATTGCACTAGGAGGCAAACACGAGGTTATGGAGCTTATCTTTGTTGATAAGGAGGATAAGGGGAATCAAGATGAGGAGATTGTTGATGCACTTGAAGAAGTAGAAGTTGCTTATCCAGCAGTCGATCGACAAGGGAAGAAGGTCAACCTCCCAGAGCAATATCGCACGCCGATTTTGTAGCTGACCTGAATCTCCGTAGTCGGTAGTCTGCGCCTGAATTTCATCTGCGTAGAGCTCTTGTGTAGCGTTGTCGAGCCTCATGTTTTTATGGCTCAAATCGGGATAACTGTCTGCTAGGCTAGCCGTGTGTCAGGCAGCCAAAACTAGTAGCCTTAGTGTCATTGATTTTGCCGCTAGGTGAGTTCAAGATACCATCGGCGTTGAGATATCGAGCTAAAAGTTTATATAGAAAAATATCGGGCTTTGTTTAAAAGGTTAGTTGCATGGTGTTTTGAAGTTGTGCGCCAAGGTGCGCGGCGAGCCACGGCATAAACTCGCACGGCTCAAAGTGGTCGCACAGTGCTGAGGGCGCTGACGTCACTGTGCTTCCTTCCATCTACCAAATTATTACTTTGTACACAGTTATATGTCTTCCAGTTAAACCACCTAAGCTCATCTCAAAATGCAATCACAAACTCCGACGTTCTCGATTCGTCCTTACCCGTTTCAAAGCTCCCACTCCCGTTGGCTCGCCGTCACGCACCGTGACCCCTCTTCCCATTCCTCTTTTTTCTACGGCGTCAAATCCACCAAGATCTACTGCCGCCCGACCTGCTCTGCACGCCTTGCGCGAAGAGCCAATGTCGTGTTTTACGACTCAGAAGACCAAGCGCGACGCGACGGCTTCCGGCCGTGTAAGAGGTGCAAGCCGGATGATACAACCTTCGTTGGAGAGGGGGAAGAGGTTGTTTCAAGGGTGATAGGGCTTTTGCGGGTTAGGAAGGATGGTTTACCGCTGAAGGGGGGCTTGAGCCACCTAGCAAAAGAGGCGGGAATTACGCGGAGTTATCTTTGCCGCGTGTTTAAAAAGAAAATGGGGATGACGATAGGGGCGTACATGAAGGAGTTTGAAATGGAGGCAAGCGAGGGAGAGACAGAGAGCTCGATCCAGTCTCCATGTACAGATGGATCGGGTGTGGTGGGCGTGGAGACGGGACTCCTGACGCCAGCGACAACGGCAAGGAGCCCTTCAACGTCGGTGGAAGGTCGGGAGGATAGGCCGGTGGAGAAGGATGCGGGGGATATCGGAGAGGCTCTGGACTTGGACTTCGATTTCGATGAATGGCTATGGACTGATCTGCTTGAATGATAGCATCTGCGAATGAACCATCTAGGGCTGTTTGATCTTGCCAATGACAGCTTCAAAAAGCCGAGCGAAGTCATTCCGGCGCAGTCGATCACGGACCCGCAGCGTTCGCTGCCTTACTTTGAGTCTGGGAGTCAAGTATATGGACATCAAACGGCTTCGTTAGCCAGATTTCAGCTCGTCGTAACCTAATTACTCAGCTTATGTAGTATTCCTCTTCCCTCGACTTTAGCAATGTCCATATTGCGCAAAAACGCACAGCAAGTATAAGAACGGGTCTAGGATATCGAAGTGTGGGTAGACGAGAAATTAGGGTATAAGTAGGAGACTCAGGGGCTTTATATTACTCCTTTCCGGCGGACACGACAGTTATATGCGTTGTTGGTGGCTTATGGATAAGTGTATATGGAGCGGTTAGGTATCTCCCTAAGCTCGAAACACATCGAAGTTCCCATAAAGCTGAAAGCGTGAAGACTAAGAATGGCGTGTAGGTCCACTTTCCTTCGTACTGACGCTGAAGGATGTGTGCGGAGAGTGACAGGCATAGTGTGCGGTGCAAGGACAAGAGGAAGGAAAATAAAGGGACACGGAGACCTTTTGCGGTTCATGTTCGGCACGCTACTTACTTAAAGATTGAGTAAGAGGCATGGGCTAAGTCGGGAATAAATAGATCCCAGGCCCCCAGATCTGTTGGCTAACAGGCCTCCATTTTCAGACGCAGGAGTTGCAACATAAGGGCCCCTTCAAGCCAACACAATACTGCCATGGAGAAAAGGAAGTCAAGAAATATTGGAGGGTTTTCGAGCCCATTCATGGGTGCGGAATATCCCTCCACGTCCTGAGGTCGTTTCTTTAAGAGGCGGGCCATTTCAAAGTTCCAATGACAGTATGCAGAACGTGTTGGTCATCTCCTCTAGTCTCTCGCCCTATCTGTGAAGATTGGACGCGTTCGAAACGACGGAATGAATTCGTCGAGCCAAATGCTAGATTTGGAGGACTTCCGGTATTCACCGGTATTTCTTGGCAAAATGATCTGGTCGCAATGCTACACAGATGGTCCTGCGCCGAAATTCAGGTATACTGTAACCTGCACACTCCCTGGGTCTTTAAATGTGACCACTTTGCAAGAGTATCAAAGTTCAATCCTGCAGCATACGCAGCCTAACACTACGATCTTCCGCTTCATCCAAATCTAGGAACACTATAGTTGAAAGCAGTACAGGGTCTAAAGACTAAACCATTGTTAAATACAAAATGCAACTGTTGCAAAGCTTTCTATTGGGATATTAGACTTCCAAACCCCGCAGCGCTACGCCTCTGGAGGAATAGTGCCATCAATCGCCGAGGCTAAACTCCGCTCGTAGGAGCTTACTCGAAAAACACTCTTCTACAATTTCATCTTCACATCTTCAACATGCGGAAGAATCCATATCGAAATCGGGCATTCCAATACCCAAAGTATAGGCAAAAGGATAAACGAAAAGAAGATGTCTGGTATTACGAAAGCGAAAACAAGGCACGATCTAGATGATACTGTGCTAGGGAAGTATCTGGTCTACTATCTGCCTAATCTGAAGCTTCCAATATTGTCGACGAAAATAGGATATGGCCAGAGTAATCCGACTTACTTTGTTGATGATGCGGACAACACGAGATATATACTTAGGAAGAAACCAACGGGGTCCATTATCTCGCCGGTGGCTCACCAGGTTGATCGTGAGTATAGGGTTATTAGGGCTTTGGGATCCGTGGAAGGATTTCCTGTACCGAAGGTGTATTGTCTGTGTATGGATGACTCTGTTATTGGAACTCCCTTTTATGTAAGCTGATTCCATCATTCCATCAGTCACGTGATCACGACTCGTACACTAACCCTTAAGCTCCAAACCACTCTCCATTATAAACCCTTACTAACCGAGAATGAGGTCATGGAATTCGTAAAAGGCCGCATAATAACCGATCCGGACCTAAAGGACCTATCTCCTTCTGACCGCCGCTCCGCGTGGTTCTCCCTCGTCTCTACTCTCGCCTGGCTCCACTCCATCGACCCTGATTCCATCGGACTCCAAGGTTTTGGCAAGAAAACCGGCTTTTACACCCGCCACTGCAACACCTTCTCCCGCATTGAAACCCAACAATCCCAAGTGAAAGACATCTCAACCGGGAAACCTCTCGGTCGCGCCCACCCAGACTTCGACGAAATCGTCAACTTCATTAGACGTAATGTTCCGGGTGATAGAGCGAGTATCATACACGGCGACTACAAGTTCGATAATATAATTCTGCATCCCACGGAACCACGAGTTATCGCACTGTTGGATTGGGAGCTTTCGACGATCGGACACCCGCTTATGGATGTCGTGTATGTCGTTGGTCCATACTGGAATCGCGCGTCAAAGGCTGGGATTTCCGGGGGCCCAGCAAGAGATGATATGGGTGGGGAAGTATATGATACGCAGAATTTGGTGGCGAGTGGGATGCCGACCATGGATGAGTTGTTGGATCGGTATACCGAGATTGCGGGATGGGATCCGAGACATGATCGCTGGGAGATCGCAAAGATTTTTCATTTGATGAGGGTATGTGTATGATTTTTACAAGGGAGGATTGTCGGTGGGGAGTGGATTGCTGACATATTGAAAGGGTGGCACGATTAGCCATGGCATCCAAGCGAGGACGATAAGTGGACAGGCGAGTAGCGAGTTCTCGCATGTCTATTTTGAGAATACAAAGAGGAGCCTTGGAGCCGCGCTCAACATGGTGAGGGAGTTGAAGGAGAAAGAACCGAGGAAGAGTAGCTTGTGAACAGGGGTAGGCAGTGAAAGGAGCCAGCGCTTGCGGGTTTGGTCACAAGGATGGTAGATGGCCTTCT
Organism: Lindgomyces ingoldianus; assembly: GCF_010093535.1. Taxonomy (NCBI): domain Eukaryota; kingdom Fungi; phylum Ascomycota; class Dothideomycetes; order Pleosporales; family Lindgomycetaceae; genus Lindgomyces; species Lindgomyces ingoldianus. The sequence goes on from NW_022985210.1 coordinate 322,149, forward strand.
AGTGAGATACTGCTGCTCGAAGTATCACGAATCCATTATGCAGCGCCAAGGATCCACTGACCATCCCCAAACCGCATTATGCTGGAAATTGGATGTTACTTCAGGCTGGTCTTGGTCAGGCTGGGTTTAGGCCTTGACTCATCTTCTTCTACACATCAGCACCAAGGTATATCCTATTATGATGTAAGCAAAAACGGGAGCATTTGGAGATATTTGTTTCGATTAATAGATCTGCATTACTCCAACCGCCCGCATTGTGTTACTGTCGAGTCTCAAGCTCTTCCATTCTTAATCCCCTATCCCTAGAACACTAGCCACAAACACTTAATTGACTTATGAATATAATCTCTTATTCTAACCTATATCGCACACCTATGGTCTCTCCCACCCGCTATATCAACTTCCAAGGAAAAGGGCTAGAATTGCCCAGCAAGAACCACTAAATGTAAGTCACTAGGGTGGGAATTCGAGACATTGGATAGCTGAAGGGGTAGTATTGCGATGGCTCTTATTACGGAAGAGAACATTGACCTAGACGGCTTGTTATTGTAGGTAATAGCCCGATTGTTTTTGACAGGGGATTATTACGATGGAATATAGATAGAGTGATTAGGTAGTTTGGGTTTGGGTTTGGGGTTTGCTGTTGTTTCTGCTGTTGGCTGGCGTGGGGATGACGGGCAGGAAGGTCCTGAGCTGCTTTGCGGTTTTACCGAGATAGGCTCTATATGATAGAGGCTTAATTAGATACAAGAAATATGACCATATTTGCGTAATTAGAGGTTCTAGAATGTGAGGTATGAAGGTGAGGCTAAGCAAGACCTCTAATTCCCCGCTTCCGATGCCTAAACAATACCAACGGGGCCTCTAGGATAGCTTGGCAGACGATCTACTGCAATATCAGCCTTTATAAACGATGTTTCCAAATAGTGTGGACTCTAATTAATTGTTCCCAACACTTCCTTAGGGAAACTCTCGATCCAGTAAAGCTGCATCTGAAACCGATATCGTTTGCCTTCCGTGAAACTCAAAGATCGCGTGTTCCTTAACCCTATTCCCCCGAGGTGCTATCTAATGTGAGCGTAGTACTCGTGCGTCGACGCCGGTGGCAAGCTCTAACCTAGAGAATGGGCCACGATTCACAGCCAAAACAAGGGGTTTCAGTTGCGAAAGTATGGAGAAGGCTGTGCCATTTGATATCGCGAACACAGCCCGAGATAATTCAGCGAGAGTAGGAGTGGCGTAGAAATTAGGGCGTTGTCTTCAGTTATCGCCACAATCGTCTCTCCGCGTCCTTCGTATATCTAATAGAGTTTAGAAGTGGATTTTGAGGGATAGATATGAACAGACTCACCTATAGAAACTCGCCATGTGCTTATTATGGAATATAAATCAGATATGGATACTCGGAGGTTGTTGGCAGAGCGCTAATCGTCACTGGAGGTACGGTGATGCGACGACGCGTCATATGGTATGCCTATCGTAATGCTAATAACTAAAATAGAAAGTGCTGGTCTGGGGAAGAAACCGATCTTCTTACTGGTTGCACACCACTCTTCCGCCATTTATTTCACCGGCCACAACTCCAAGAACGTAGCCACCAAGACCATCACCCATCCACTAATATCTCATTTCTCCAATGTGATCTCTCGTCCCTCGAACCCATCCAAACGACAAATCAAGCCGCTCTCTCTTCCAACCCACCACGTCTAGGTGTCCTGATCAACAACGCTGGCATCATGAGCGATCCACTATATCACAGAAAGACAGCTATCAGGTCTAATTTGTAATGAAATACCTCACGTACACTTCTAAGCCGATCTCTTCCTTTATCTCTTACTGAGACCGCGCCTCGAATCCCGATCCTGGCATCCGAAGCGATGACATAAGGTCAGCCCTGTAACGTCAACATCGCACCTCTGTGCACCACGCAATAAAACCTAGGTTATTCGTTCCAAGCGAAATGGAAGCGCTACGGACAGTGCAAACCTGCTCTCAGCTTTGATGATTCTCGGCTTCTTATTTAATATTCTAGTATCATTACCAGACCCGTCAACCCTAGAATCATATTAGGGGATTATTTGAGGAACTGCCGATGCCGAACCATTGGCTCATCAAGTTTGCAAAGATGGAGAAGAGGACTGAAGAACATCAAGGGGGCGTGAAATACGTGTTTGTCGGTGACTGTGATGGTGAAGGAGGATGAATTAGTGTCTGGGGAGGCCGATAGTCCGGAGGGGTGGCGTTGACGCTGGCTTCGCATTCGGAGGGTCGGGGGCTGGTGGAGGCCTTGTGGGAGTGAGTAGAGGAGGTGCTGAAGTGGTTTGATAAGGGTGGCTAATAGTATCGATCGGCATGCGTAGGGGACAGCTGATGAATCTTGCAGACGTTCGTGAGGTTCCTCCCTTAGAACAATCTCAGCTTGCCTAAGGCCTTTATGTTACCGCACCAGGTACGCCAATCACAATTCAACACGGCTTAAACATCGATACATGTACATCATTGAGACTGCCTGTGAACGCCAAGATGGGCGGATAATGTGGATTGAAATCGACCATAAACAATAGCGGATCGTCCCTTGTCTTGGGGTAGATGTTTTGGAGTCGTTCTGGGTGCTTCTAGTTTCTTCAGATACCACATTCTCATCACTGAGGGCATGTGAGAATACCTTGAGATAGTGGCTTGTGTAATGATGCGGTTTTTTTTTTTTTTTTTCATCCGACACGAACTTCCTAGAGGCGAGAGCGCCTCTTCCGGAACCGAACTTCTCGAAGCAAGTATGCAACACGGCAAGCTAAAGTCTCTGAAAGACATGGGTGGATGGCATAAGAACTTCGGGTTAGGGCAAGAGCTGGTGGTTGAAGACCGAACGATTCGACTTCGTTGACGAAAGCCCTCGACTCCACCAATGGTAAACTACCTTACCGACGCACATCAAGCCGGGTTTGTTGGCTGGGCTTCTTTGCGATGATAAAGGCGTGATTGAAGGTCGGCCAACATTGGCGAAATCAGGTTGGACTGCGGAATTCTTATTTTGATGCACTGGACACAGTTTTCTAGCGGTTCTCGCGGACGTTGGCCAATTGACGTAGTTATGATTACTACGATCAATAGGGGTGATTGTGGATATTTTCTATTGCCCAAGGGATCGGTGGCAAGCGTTCAGGGCAGATATAAGGATGATATAGGCGTAGTAGACTTAATAACATCAAGAAACTCTTAACTTTCTTAAGCAGCATTGGAGAATCATTCACATCAGTCAACTTCCTTGAAATGGCACCAACCGAGTACACAATCTACCGCGGGGCTGAGGGCATGATAAAGCAAGAAACTACTGAGCTCCCAGCCTTAGGCCCCAAAGAGATCCTGGTCAAGATTACCCACTCTGGCGTCTGTGGCACAGACGTCGCTTACATGCCATATGGCATCGCACTTGGCCACGAAGGAGTTGGAATAGTTGAGGCTATTGGTAGCGAAGTGACACAATTAAAAGTCGGAGATAGAGCTGGGGGCGGATTTCATCGAGATTCTTGCGGCCATTGCCACTACTGCCTATCAGGCCAAGACATTTGGTGCTACGAGCGCAGCGTCTTCGGCGAGAAGGACTATAATAACGGTACTTTTGGAGAGTACTACGTGGGTGTTGAGACCTATCCCCATAAAATCCCAGAGGGCCTTTCTAGCGAAGATGCGGCTCCATTACAGTGTGCTGGTGCGACGACGTACAGCGCCTTGGTCGACGTGCTCAAGCCTGGAGAGAGGGTCGGAATCGTCGGTATTGGCGGGCTGGGGCATCTCGCCATTCAGTTCGCCTCGAAACTTGGAGCCCAGGTCGTTGTATTCAGTACTAGCCGAAACAAAGAGGAGGAGGCCAAGCAACTCGGCGCCTCGGAGTTCTATCTGCTGGATGAGCTCGAAAAGGTCCAGAAACCAGTCCAAGTTCTTGTCATAGCTGGCAGCAGATACCCAGACTGGAGCAAGTGAGCTGTCTGTACCTTTATGGAGAAATGAAGCTAATAAATGGATGAAAGGTTCATGGTCAAGGACATCCTCGCCCGTGCCGGCACTATCGTCCCACTGTCGGCTCCGCATGGAGACTTGGTTCTTCCGTATTCCTCCCACTATAAATTTGCTAGTACGATTGCTGATTGGTCCATTCAGTTCTTTCCCAGTCTTGTTCGATGGTACAACCTTCACTTAAGCTTGGTCGCATCGCGGGGGAGACACGTTGAAATGCTAGAGTTTGCTGCCTCTAAATGCGTCAAGCCATGGGTTGAGAAGTTCGAACTCAGTGAGAGGGGAGTTAGGGAGGCTATCGGCAAGCTCAATAGCAACCAAATGCGCTATAGGGCAGTACTTGTCGCAAGGGACGCGTAGATGATTGCGTGAGGCTCGCCTTCGGGCCTGGGATAACAGTACTCGATATGCCCGGGAAAATTCTTCGAAGACCAATTGGGGATCGATAGTTCGAGAGATCAATGAAGTGGTAATGAATATGATGAAAGAAGAATCGGGGAACCTCCCTGTCCTTCCAAGGCTGAGTCATCCATCAAGCCGATTTCTCCTGTCTACATCGCACATTCGCTGCTCGATTGGCGTAAATTCCCCCTTCTATGTCTCCAAGGGAACATTGCTGGCAATTTTCTTCCTCCCAGCTGCAGCAACAAACCCAGCGTCCCTGGCTCGATCGGAAGCATGCGCTCTCACGTGGTGGCGGGACGCACGAACCCTCCATTCGGCTTTCGGCTAAGCGCATCGGAACCCTCACCTCATCAACCAGCAGCCATTCCATGTTTCCTCAACAACACTGTTATAATATTCTTATTCCCCAATGGTTTCAGGCGCAAATGTACTTCAACTGAACTTTTATTGTGGATTCTTCTTGCTGACGTCTTCTAGGATTCGAAAACGCCGCCAATAGTCTCGTTGACCGCCGGCGGTGTGGCAGGGGGCATCGAGGCTTTTACATCGGTATTCATCAGCTCCGGTCAGGGTTTCTGCGCCTGCTAATCTAGATTTCAGTATCCATTAGAGTTCGCTAAAACTCGTGTCCAGCTCCGTAGCCAAAAGGGCATCCCAACTCCAAAGAACCCCTTCCTCGTCGTCACTCGAGTCTATCAGAAAGAAGGAATCCGGTCACTGTACAAAGGATGCGCTGCTCTCGTTGTCGTACGTTTATCACCTTGTTTTTTTTGTAGCTGTTTCGTTGCTTCGGTTCAGTTCCAACATTGCTTCCTGACCTACCAATCGGAAGTGCTTATCCGAGAACACCCGATGCATCTCCAGATGCTGTTTCACCTGCGCACTCTGAACGAACCCATGTTGAGACAGAAGATAGGGCTCGATAGGTAAAGATGGCGTTCGTTTTCTCTTCTTTGACCAAATCAAGCATGCCTTCGCCGATCCGCAAACTGGCACACTCTCACCGCTCCGCAACCTCGCCGCTGGAATGACCGCTGGTGTGGTGGCTTCAATCACTTGCGTTACTCCGACTGAACGTATCAAGACCGCTCTCATCGATGACGCAAGAAACGAGAAGCGATTCCGATCTGGCCTTCATGCCACCAGTGTAATCTGGAAAGAGCATGGGATCTTGGGTCTCTACCGAGGTTTCGTGGGTACGACACTAAAGCAAGCCTCTGCGACAGCATTCCGGTTGGGGACCTACAACATCTTGAAAGACTTTGAAACGACTCGTAATATACCTCAAAATACAGCCACAAATTTTGCCAACGGGTCTGTCGCCGGTATAGTCACGACCCTCTGTACCCAGCCATTTGATGTCATCAAGACCAGATCACAGAGCGCCCATGGAATGAGCACAGCTGAAGCAGTCAAGAGCGTACTAGTTGATTATGGGATAAAGGGATTCTGGAAAGGCACGACGATGAGGTTGGGTCGGACGGTCTTCAGCGGCGGCATCCTCTTCACGTCCTATGAAGCAGCTGTTAAGATCATTAGCCCCTTGTACTCTGGCCTTACGCATATGGTAGTCGCAGAGACATTAGACTAGAGCTTCCTAATATCCTTTTATCTGTAATTGTAGGGTTCCACCTTCTCTACGCCTCGCCACAGTTGCTCAAGCACTCCCATCGTACTCGTCTATTACGCTAACTGGCTTCACAAACTTCCCCAGGGCCTTGTACTTTAAATGGTCGAGACCAAACCCTTTGGGACCGCCGATTTCGATTCCCCTCGGGCTCGTCCATCGTTCACTAGCGGTGATCCCTATCACAATAACCAGCAACCCGTATCGATACTCTGGTGTTCCGATTGCCTCTCCGTTCTGTGCATCGATGATGGAGATAAGATCTGGTACTATCGCTATGACATCTTCATTCCTCTCTTCATCTATGGCACCGCTGTCCTCGGAGCGGACACGAAGCACAGCAATGTTCTCGTTCTTGAAAGGGACCTTAACCCTACCTGTGAATCCTACCGTTCTAGAATTCAAGGCACCATTTATATCGGCGCCCTCGATGATAACTTCACCATAGACATGGCCCATTCGGAGTGTTCTCTCCACTCCCACGATTTTGCCCTTGAACAAGACTCGACCAGTTTCTTGACCTCCCACTTCGTTGATGATTGACTCAGCGACGGTATCGATGCGATTCTCTTTCCTGGCTTGAGCGACCGCCCGACCAATGCGCCAAGATAGCGATATCGTGTGCTCAACTGCCCAGCGCTTTGTTTCAGCACCAGTAACGGGTCCCTCGGCACACCCGACATGGGATCCAAGCTGCGCAAGACCTGCTCTAAGTACTCTCTCAACTGTCAAGTCGCTTCTAGCCTTAGGTATATAAACGACATTACCGTTTCCGTCTGCCATCGCAATAGGACAGAAGATGATACTACGCTCGTTGAATACAACTGGTGTAGTTTGCCACTTCGTCGGATATGCTCGACCCATCCAGTCACCGTCCACGGTTGGAAGGTTCATATTTGTACTGGCCCCTAGAATCAAACCTTGAAGGCCATTGCCGCCACCTATTTCGAGTGCTATCATTGCTGTTGCTCGACCACCTTTGAACAGCTTATAGAGTTCTTCTTGCGCTTCCATCATTCTGCAGTTGAGGTTAGCTTACCACTGTCCAAATGGTGATAGATACCTTACTCATCACCCTGAAGCTTCTCGATCCCAACCGTGGGAGATCCAGCACCGCCTCCGCAGCCGACAAGATCATCATCTTTGAGATCGCAGGGATTGATAACTCTGATCAGACCCCCTGCTCGCAATATTCCTCTCATTCGCAGCATGCTTGAGTACGGACTCCCACCGCCGCCCGTTCCGAGGATGTAGCACCCAATGGTTATCCAGTCGAGGTCGGTTTCGGAGACATACCATGTGCGGTCGAGGACCTTTGGCTTGTAGGCCACGATGTCGATGTCTTGGGGTGCATGGGACATGGCCTCACTCTGTAAGCTTTCTTGGTCAGAGGATGGATTCGTAAACCCATCCTGGGTTGCCTCAGCCCCCGCAGCATCGGAATCAAGATTTCTATCGATATGAAGGGCGACAAAATCGCTAGACCTTGCGAAATCAAAATCTCCAGCCGCTCGGACGATGAACCGAGTTGTGTTGGCGATATACTGTAAAGGGAGTGTCTCCATTTCCACCACTGCGACTGACTCTTGCGATGCCCCTGCCTCAATCGTCTTTTGCCGAGCGTCTTCCGAAATCAATGCTAGCAGTTCTTTTGGTGTCCTTTTCTCCGTGGACTTGACAGTATCAATCACAGCGCTTACTCTCGCCATTGCGGCCCCGATTGCGTTGGCGACTCCCGACCATTCCGGTTTGATGACACGACTTGCTCCTACCAGTTCGTCAGGAGCGATGACGGCGCCGCCCCCCACAAGGAGTACTGGAAGGTCCTCTGGAGAAGTCTTCATTGTGTCGATGACACGCTCTAGCATCCTTTTAACCTCCAGCTTAAACTCTTCGCATTCATTTTCCTCTAGCTTTCCTCGTACGAGGCTTGGCTCACCAATTTCAACATCTTTTGATCCCGCGACCGTATAATCAGTGGCTGTCTTCACGTCCCCACCGAAAACCAAGGCTTTCTCTGATAGCTTATATCCCACTGATTCAGGTCCTACGATAAGCTTTCCGTTGATTCTTTTTACGAGCGAACCTCCTCCTAACCCAATACTCTTAACATCTGGATAGCTGAAGTTCATCCTGACTCCGCTCAACTCACTGTACGCAGCTTGCTGTCTCGGAAATCCATTTGCCAGCAAAAGCCCCACATCCGTTGTTGTGCCTCCAACATCAACAACCATCATCGCTTGCCCCTTCTCCTGCTTTCCTACCAAGAACGCCGCCCCACGCATACTATTGGTCGGACCGGAACTAAACGTCCGAATTGGTAGTCTACTTGCCGCATCGCCACTCAAAATGGTCCCATCGTTCTGCGTGATGAAAACCGGACATTTCAAGCCCAGCTTCTTCATTGGCTCCTGGAAACTCTTAATCGTCTTCCGTGCAAAAGCAAGAATCGACGCATTCAGAATGGAAGCATTCTCCCTTTCCAAAAACCCCAGATTCGCAACCTCTTTACTTAACACAACATCCACGCCCGGAATCTCCGTTCTGATGATCTCCGCTGCCCGCTCTTCTTGTTTCTCTATTGTATCAATTGGCGAGAACACTCCATTCACAACCACGCTTCGAATCCGCTTCTCACGAATAATCTTACACTGCTCCTTAATTTCCTCCTCGTTAATATCCGAAATTAAGTTTCCATCAACTTCTAACCCCCCATTAACGAGGGCATAGTGCCCGAGAATAAATTTCCGCATATCCGGTGGCCAGTCGACGCATGGTGGGGCGTGCTTGCTAAAGGGACCGGAGAGGCGGAGGACGGCGACTTGGGAGAGTCGGGTACGGTCGCGGGTTACCACCGCGTTGACGAAGTGCGTTGTGCCTATTGTGACGCTGGCTACATGGTCGGGGTTGATATGGGCGGAATCGAACATGGTAGTGATGGCAGAGGCGATGCCATGACTTGGGTCAGTTGTTGTCGGAGCTTTGTGCCTGTTTCTCAGAGTGAGTACTTTACGCTTGATTTAGCTGGGATGGGGGAGGAAAGTATGGGTGTGGGATCGAAAGGCCAGTTCCAATGTGAATTGATGTGAATGGTATACTGCGTGGTTTCCTGCACACCAGCGAGTTTTGATGTCCTTAATTCAACTTAGAAACATGAAAAAAAAAATACCAAGCTATGATACCCCTGTCCGCTTCCGCTGAACGAGTTGGGTCAATAACAACTCCGTCTGTGTTTGTTCTGTCAGGTCTTCATTAATAGCCATCTTCTGTCCAATACGTGTTATGTTGCCTACCCGCCAACATCAACTCCGATGCGAAGGTTCTTATGTGCTGCTGAAACGGACTCCATCCTGAGCTGCATAGGAAGAATTATACGACCGGAGGAAAGAGTGAACAAGAGGCGATGTTGGGAGTCGGCTGATCAGATCAGATAAGATGATTCCTTCGGGGGTAATGCGGAATTCCGATGTCGGTGATTTATGGGGTGACGGCTATCAAGAGACCAACCCGTGAAAGCCCACAGTTTCGATTGTGAGTACGCTGTATTATGTGGAATAATTGAAAGATCGAGGGAACGAGAGAGGGAGACCTTGCTGGAAAATTGCTACAAACCGTCACTTGGATCAGATAAAATCGGTTCTCGGCAAGAATGCGGAGCTCCGAAGTCGGTGATGGACCCAAAACCAGGACCGAGCGACATTTATTAACAGCTTCACCCGGAGCAGCGAACACTTTCGGTGCGACGTTAAATGTCCGATAGGCGCGGGATTCCCGTTAAGGATGCGGGCTGTTGATCTCCTACCCCACTTCCACACCACCTTTGACCAACGTGTCACGAAGTACGATAACGAGGTAACATGGCAGCAGTAGCGGTACATGAAGAACATGGGTTCTTCTTGGCTATTTTGCGACCAAAAGCCACGCCGGGCCGTGGTTTTGGCTGTCCCAGATTACTTCTCATTTCATCCTGTCCGTATCCATCCGGTCAGCTATGGACATCAAACATCGGCTGGTCGTAATCGAGCAAAAGGTTCGTCTTCGAGGCGATGATGCGCAACACGAACAGACGGACTCTTGGAGTAATCGCGATTTAATACCCCTTCCCCCTACGCGCAGGACTTGGGGCTGGTTTCACTTCTTTGGATTCTGGGCTATTTCGAGTCTTAATATTGCCAATTGGCAGACGCCTAATACTTTCTTGAGTATGCCAAAAAATTCTTTTTATATTCCCGGAATTCTGGAGAGTCAAAGTTGACGCGAAGCAGCACGAGGCCTCTCAGTAGCCCAATCTATGATGATCATCGTCGTCGGCAGGCTACTCATATCAATGTTCTCAGCACTCATTGCTTGGTGTGGATTGAAATGGCACATCGGTTTTACGGTACAGAATCGCTATACCTGGGGGATGAGGGCAAGTTATATCCCGCTGCTGCAACGAATATTGCTCAACTTTATCTGGAACGCAGTTCAATGTAAAACACCGCCCATGCTAAGGGCGAGGTTATTTACTAATAACCCCTGCAGGTTGGAATGGGGGAAGGCTGGTTGCAGTATGTGTGGCTGCCATCTGGCCCTCATTTGCTAGAATTCGAAACACACTTCCTTCTAGCATGCCCACAACAACGTACGAGTTTGTCGGCTTCACTATCTTCTGGTTTCTCTCAACACCATTTCTGTGGCTCCGCCCCGAGCGATTCAAGTTGCCATTCCAAATAATCTCCGTTTACTGTGGCATCGGCATGCTTAGTTGGATGATCTGGGCATTAGCCACAGCGAAAGGGGTTGGCCCACTCTGGGACACTCCCGAAAACATCCCGACAAGCTCGCCTTGGAATTCTTCATGGCTGATTATGTCTGGTATCAACCAAATGCTAGGGGGCATAGCAGCCGGAATCACTAACGGATCCGACTTTTCTCGTTACGCCCGCGGGAAAAGACACTACATTGTTGGTACAATATTGAGCGCATGGATTACCGGAACTATAGTGTCCTTTATTGGTCTTGTTACTGCCTCAGCCTGTCAGAAGATTTACGGCGAGGTATACTGGAACCCCCCTGATCTCCTCATGGTTATGATGGATTCTGGGAAGGGCTCTTCTAAGGCTCGGGCCGGCGTTTTCTTCCTCTCCGCCGGGTTTGCCCTTACAGCTATGTTTGAGAATATCTGTGGCAATGCAGTGGCAGGTGGGATCGATCTCGCTGGTCTCTTCCCTCGCTACATCGATATTCGCCGCGGAGCTATCATTACGTTTGTTGCTGCATGGATTGTGCAGCCGTGGCAACTCATCAACCGAGCAATCACTTTCATCTCGGTACTATCGTCGTTTTCGGTCTTCCTCGCACCCATTATGGGCGTGATGGCTTGCGACTATTACATCCTTCGCAAACGTAAGATCAGGCTAAGCCACCTCTACCGGACTAAGGACTCGACCTACTACTTCTGGTACGGGGTCAATTGGCGGGTAATCCCGGCCTGGATGTGTGGTTGGGCTCCGACAATTGGTGGATTGGTGGTGACGGTTCGAGGGGATGCCAATCCACCACGAGCTTTGGTTCAGCTGTATTACATGGCTTTCTTCATCGGTATGTCTCTGAAAATTCAATTCCAAGTCTTTCCTCAGCAATATCACAGGGTTCTTCACGAGTGCGACAATATTTTTTGTATTGAACAAGCTCTTTCCTGTCCCCCACATGGATCAGTATGACGAAGTTGACATCTACGGGACATTCACGGAAGCGGAAGCTAGGAAGCTTGGTGTCATTAGACTTGGTAACTCTCGTGATGTGACTATTGATGGCACTGCAGATGGTCATGGGTCTGTGGAGAATGTTGTTGTCGATGACATAGGGATAGACAAATTGTAATGAGGCTGAGGCCGGGATAGCAAAGCATGTGCAACATCCACCTCACCACGCCTCGAAATTTGCGACCGTCGCAGCTCAACTATACTGTAAGCGAGATCGCAGGAATGGGTGTTAAGTTTTTCCATGGGTCCCTTTGGGCCGTCGTGCTCGAGCGAAGCCTACCACGAGTCCACTAAGTTTTAGCAGCATTGTTCTAAACAAGCCACCTCCAACACATTGCCTTGTTCAATTCCAAATCGTTATTATCTGTTGTTATAGGTCGAATACAAATTTTACCTTTCGTAAGGCTCGGATCATAATCTCGGCCGAACTGCAGGATCTCAAATACCTTGGGCTTGGCGTGCTGACAAGCGCAGAAAAAGTGGCTGAACAACACTGATTTCCTTCGTAAACCGAGCTAGTCCTTATCCGATAATCAAAGCTTGAAATTCAGGCCCTCGTTGAGGGCATCTCGGGGTTTATTGAGGCTATGGTCTCAAGACACCTCCAGCCGATGTAAATTCATCATGAGCGAAAATAGTGCCCCTGATCCATTTACAATATGACTTGTGATTTGAGAAGAGATTTGGAATTTGTAACTTGCTGAGTAGGTGTGTATCTACATATCTATTATTTAAGAGGCTGCGGTGGCTGTACATATTGTTCACTCGACATCATCCACGCTTGACTCCACGACTTCAAAATGAGTGCCCTTCAATTAATCTCTCTTTTCACTGCCCTCCCGCTTCTTAACCTTATCTCAGCGTCGCCGACAATCCATCACGATGAATATCGTCATCCATCAAACGGGATCTGTACCGACTACACCATAAAGAGCGAGGTGACATCCAACGACTTTGTTTGGGGCTTGGATCACTTTAATGATAACTACGACGTTGCTGCTTTCCTGTTTAACAACTCTCGGAAGGATACGTTCACCACATTTCAGCCCTTCTCAGGTACTAAGAATGTAACCAAGCAATTTGAGGTTGCTGCAACGTTTTGCACACCCGAAGAAATGAAAGGTGGGAAGGAGAAGACGGTTCTAGTGGCTACCCATGGGCTGGGTTATGATAGGCGGTAGGTTTCACACCAGATTGTCAGAAACAGACGCTAATATACAACAGTTATTGGGCACCCTCTTATAAGCCGGACGAGTATAGCTTCGTCCAGTACGCGCTCGCCAACGGATACTCTATCTTCTATTATGACCGCCTCGGCACGGGAAAGTCTCAAATGTTTGTTCATATCACTAATGATGTTGACATGGAGAAGTTAACCTATCACTAGACTATCCGGCTACACGAATCAAGCTTCGAACCAAATCGAGATTCTTTCGAAGATGGTGCAGGAAATCCGAAAAGGAATGTACACATCCACTGTGAAAGCTTCAAAGATAGTTTTAGTTGGTCACTCTTTCGGCTCTTTCATATCCGACGCCATGGTTGCTCAATATCCCGGTCTTGTTGAAGGTGTGTATCCCCATATCCCTCATACTTCTAATACGGCCTTATAACTTACTATTAAACCGCAGGTGTTGTCCTGACTGGAATCGGCTTTGCCGGCCTCACCGATGACGCTGGCCCTTCCTCTCGCTGGATCCCATCCGCGTTCGCCTCCCGCATCGCCTCAACCGTATCATCCGCCTACCGCTCCCTTGACTCTGGCTATCTCTCCTTTGGTGACGTCTACGCCCACATCGAGACCTTCTTTCACCAACCCAACTATGCCGTCGACGTCGTCGAATATGCACAAGCCATCAGCCAGCCCTTCGCCATTGCAGAATACCTCTCACTCGGGCGCATCAGCCTGGTGGCTGCCGAGTTCAAGGGACCAGTCTTTATCACATCTGGGCAATTCGATTTGATTGTTTGTGGAGGTGAGTGTAAGAGTACGTTCGCAAATGGCACTCAGAAGGAGAAGTTTCCGAAGGCGAGGGTGTTGGAAACCTATGCACACCCAGGAGCGGGTCACGGAGTTAATTTCGGGGCTAATGCGACCGGGTTCTTTGGGAAGACTGTAGAGTTTTTAGATAAGAACTTTTAAAGTAATGGGAGAGGAGGCGAGGTAGGCTGCTGGAAGGGGTGTGGAATTAGAGGATTGAGAAGGAGTTCAGGGCGAAGGAAGGCGATGCTGGGAGGCTGAAGACGTGGCCATTGCTTTCAGGCTGGCCCGTTTTATTGTATTCTGAACGTTGCTTCCATGCTTTCGCAGTTGCCGTGAAGCAGCTTATTTAATCGAATATTTTCTCGTCGATTCATCTGACCTAATTTTTGGGTTGTCATCACAATGATCTTGGACGTGGATGGCGCGGACCGTTCGGCTGTGTTGTTTGCGTACTGATTTATGCGATACTCCAACTTCGAGCTCTGTGTCTAAAGCCAATTTACGCGTCCCGAAAAATAGACAACCGAACAAACATTTACTCACTCTAGAAACCATTACCATCATTTCACTCTTCTCTCCCTAGGTTTCTTTTATTGGGTTTTGCAGTGTTGATTTGCAGTTCTATGGTGTTGGGTTGTGTTGACAGTGAGCCAGTCCAGGAGAGAGCGAATGCGACGTCCTGAAGGAGGGGGGGGGGGAGATGGAGAATAAGGCGAGGGGAATTGATGAAGTGGAGCAAGCACTTGAAAAAGGGGATTACTTCAGGAAATTTAGAGGAGGGTATTCTGAAAAGAAGTATGGAGGTGTTCTCAAGCCTTATCCAGCCTCCACCCCTTCATCTAAGGCATTTTGCGGACCTCTCGGACCACGACGGAACTCAACTCGAGGGAGCAAAACACCATTGCATAATTCACACTATAGCAAGTTCTCACCCAGACGCCCACTGCATTGCACTTGGTGTCCTTAAGGAGCTGTTAGGTTTAACTTTCATTTGTTGTTCTAGTAGCCTCATATAGGACCCGAAATCCTACTCCTATATGCGCTAAAGGGTGGTAGCCGCCCCCCAATCTCCCGCACCGTATTATACATCTGCCGGGTGCAGGGTCCACCTCCAAGCGGTGAAATTCTCAACGACCTTGTCCCCAGGTGCACCCCATCGTACAATCTGCTTCATGAGTTTTTCGCAGTTTACGCACAACGGCGCATAACGACTAATGTCCCTTTCCTCCTGTTCGTTATATTCGAGAACAAGCGTCTGAGGAATATTGACCGCAACTCCAAAAGCCTTTGGAAGGCTCTCTTCTGACCTTTATAATCTATTAGTCATTGCAGAAATAGCTTTACAGCGGAGTTCAAAGGAGACGGAGGTGAGGGACACCCACAAGGTACACAGCAAAGCGAAAGTCCATGTCTCAGCGCAATTTCCATAGTCCTGCGCTATTCGCTCCGCTTTAGTAGGATCCAAGATTTGTTTCTTAGACCCTTCCTGCCGCCCTCTAGCTCTCAAATCGACGAATCTTGACTTTCGAATTACCTCCTTTCCCTCGGGAATTTGAGGAACCCGAGGAATACAGCTCCCAAGCACGATGACATTACCAACACACGCCAATCCTATCTTTGCAGGCCGGCGATCTTGGTCTTGGGTATCGAGGAGCCGAAAACACCAATGCGAATACAAAGATGCTAGGCGCGCGAAGTAATTTCTCTTTGTCCGCTCTTTCTGCTCCGGAGAAAGGGCCGGGAGATGTGCCGCTTCGGACAGGCACGCTCCGAGGAGGTCGAAGATTGTGTGACAGTACACGTGTAGGCGCGGGGCTCCGGAAGGGGACCAGTGCACGCGTCCGATTGGGGTACTGGTTGAGACTTCGGCCGCTAATAGGTCGACCTTCGGGTAGTTTAGACCTGCTGGCTTCACGAAGTCTCTAAGGATTGCTGTCGATGCTGAGATGTCACTGTATTGCGGTTGAGAAACATGGCATATTGAGAGAACGACTAGGGAGTTGTGAGAACTCACTGTTGCTGTTGCATCATAGCGTAGAGTAAGCACGCTAGCTTCCTAGTCGAAGCTTGAGACTCCCCAGGAACAGCCATTAGGGGCCCAACGAAGTTGTCCATTATTTCGAGGCGGTTGAACGCGAAGCATTCGCTCCATGTCAGCTTTCCTAGGGCCTCAAATCTAAGGAAGGGACTTGTGACTGTTGGGATCCGGATAGGATCGGCCATTTTGTATGGTATCGAAGACAGGATACTGTTCTAGTGAAAGCGAGTTGCGATACGAAGACACGGGGGGAGTCTACCAGGAAGCAAGGACGGAGACACGCTATTTAATTCAAGCAAACGACAAGGCTGAGCCGCAGGTTAGAGCTGAACAGTGTCTCGGCCTTGACACTTGCGCACATGAAGTGTTGGCCAATATTCGTGCTTACAGTTGCTAATATGTATTGCTGTCGTTGAATCGAGTAGTCAGTAGCATTAATAGGATGGTTGTAGCTGAGGATGTTCGGGGTTTCCCTGGGGCATGATACGGAGTGGTGATTACGTGATTCATTTGTTAGGAAGCAAGTTCAGATTGCATGTATGGTGATGAGTTTGTGCCGAAGATGAGTCGGGACTCGTAGTTCTAGTTAATATTCGGGCTTCGATTCGGAGTCTTCAGTCTGGCCTTTGATCCCCCTCCCAGAGATCTTTCCAGCCCTGCCGACCAATTATTTGACCTCAAGCGTGCACAGGTGACAACATTATAAATTTTGTTAGGTCGAGTGGTCTAACTGTATTCTTTCTTTCAACTTGGAAACTTCAGAACAGGATATTGTGCGAACTCTCGACTACATCACCCTCATTTTCAGACCATCCTCAGTCTCAATCCTTCACAGTATGCCGAGTCGAACCCAGCGAATATATTCAGATTCGCTACAGCCCTTCCATAATCCCCGACTCCACCTACGACATATTCTGCTTGCTTGTAAATCATGGATTTATAATTTTCCATTCGTTATCACCCGACATACTAGCTGCAGACTTAACCATAGTTGGGCTTACCTCCTCCTGGTCCGTGCAGCGCCCTGCTATTCTTCTTAGCCCCTCTCTCCAAGAGCAACCTATATAAAAGACAGTAATAACAACCCCAGGACCAATATCTTACACGCCCCTCATTCACTCTATTAAATCTCGAACTCAAAATTCACGCCTGACGATCATACAGAAGCGAAGAGCAATGGCTGCTATCGCTGATAAATCCAAACCCTACCTCCCTCTAGCAAATCTTATAGGCGACGGCTGGTCCAAAGAAGGTGAAGCAATAGCCACGTGTTTTTGTGGCATCGTGCAATTGGCATCCATAAGTCTTGCAGATATGTCTCCACTCCGCTCTATTGCTTATACCATCTCTAACCCCTCAGCCAACCGAAGGTCAAGGCCTGATCAACACCTTCATCTGCAACTGTGTAGATTGCCAGAAAATCACGGCGTCTATGTTTGCATCAAACTTCACCGTCGACGACAAATACCTAAAACACCTACGCAGCCGCGACAATCTGAAGACATTCAGCCAATCGCATACCATCGCCTCAGGCAACAACATGACAAACTATTTCTGTTCTACATGTGGCACGCCTATGTACCGTGTTAGCACGGGGTACCCTAGGATGAGTATCCTACGCATCGGCACCATAGACGATTTAGTCCTACACGAGACTAAGCTGAGACCCCAAATCGAACAGTTTACCAACGACCGTGTGAACTGGTTGCCGGGTGTGGAGGGAACTAAGAAATTCGTAGGAATCCATACCTAATCGAGGAATGTAAAATGAAGGAGAGATTTACGACTACAGTGAATAACCAGTGCGTCTTACCTTGAGTCAAGCTACGTTTAAACAAACAGACAACTCTCCCCAGAGGTTCGTTGTGAAAAATGGAAGGACATGCATCTGGGATCAAGCTTTCGATGTGCTTCTTCCTGGGAGAAGAAACGCTCCCCGTTTCCTCAACATGCACCAGGCAGAGCAGCAAATGCACACAAATCCGCTGAATATGTGGCCAACGGTGCTGTATCTTCACGAACTTGAGGATCAGAAGGAAGTAATCGAGATCTTACACTACTACATGTGCTTTCTTTCTTGGCTTATATGCTATTCTAAGTAGAACACCCTCGCTATGCAAAAGGAACAAATCTGACATGCACTGGATGAGGACGGTCTACGTCTATGCTTAGAGAGATGGAAGCGAATGTGGTCGCCCATCAAAAAAAACTAAGGGGCAAACTAGTAAAGGAGAAGGGAGCGAAAAAGAAATTGTAAAAATATTTGATAAGTGCAGCGATCGATTTTCCTGGTACATGGGACGTGAAGGAGGCTGAGACCCTGCAGGTTCAGTCCTCCACATCCTCATCTCTTCCAGGGTACATGATGTCCGCAATCCAAACAGCTCTGAGGTTTTGGTACAGCACAAACGCCCACACTAATGTGATAGCGATTGTCAATCCATTACCGATGAAGAGAATCACTTCATCCTGTAAGCTGTTGCCGATGGAGATGGTCGCGATAACGAATCCGGTGTTCGGGAACACCATGGCCCACCATCCCAAGTGGAAATACTTTGGCGGAGAATTGAGAACCTAGCAGCTGTCAATTACTAAGTCTGGAGTCGTACTAGTAGGGACGACTTACAGCAACGAAAGCAATCATGAAAAACCACAGAGCCAATACCCAGAGGAACAACGCCGCTACGAGTGCAAGGGCGCGCAACATGGCCCCATCGAGCGATTTATCTCCATCGAAGTTAAAGTCTTCAGGGAGAGAGTTTGCCATTCCAATAAAGGCAAGACATGAAAATGAAGGTGGGCCAACCCCAATGAACATGGCGGGTCGATGCTCGCGATTTGGAAGACCAGCCTGCATAAGACGACCGATGTAATGAGCATACATGAAAATGGCGACGGTAAACCCAAGGCCTTGGCAACCCATTCCTGCGGCGAGTATGGACATTCTAGATTGTATCGGCTGATCAGCCGCAACAACAGAGGCAATGGTGCCGGCAAGCATGACGGGGAAGATCGGTAACAGCCAGGAGGGCATCATCTTCTGGAGCATGTATGTATGTCCAATGAATAGGAAAGTGTAGTGGAATACAGCGAGCGCGAAGGTGCAGCTTGCGTATGCCCAAAATGCAATAGCCATAGTGGTTGTCAGCCACCCTCGCATCTGATGCTGCGCATCGTAAGACGCAACGACGTACTCTTGTGTGCTGGTGATGATAGTAGCAACGGATAGCCAAAATGTGGGGAAGAAGAGGCCTTCTCGTTCGTGCTTGAGAGATTCCTTGAGAGATCCCGGAAATTTCGTGAAGCGAAGGATCATCGCCGAGCAGAGAACCGTAAAAATTATAAGATTGAGGGCGTAGAATATTGCACCGATGGTAATAAGACCAGGAAATGCATGAGGCTGAATGGAAATTAGTGTTGCGAAGCCACCAGTGCTCATGGTCAATGTATACCATGCCCACGTGAAGTGGTACAGCCGCTGACTTAAGGGGAGCTTTGGCTGGTGGGGGTCCTTCTCGTGCGAATAATGCGGCGGAGAGTAGCTGTGTGTTGCTTGTTTTTCAAGGTCGACTGAATCACGAGCAGTATCCGTTGCCGTTTTCTCGATATCCCTCTTGTCTACCATGTATGGTTGCTTTCCCTTCCAACCGATCGAATGACTGGTTTGGGATACAGGAAAGTATACCTCATTCAAGATTAGGGGTCCGACCTGTACGAAGGTATTGGCGCGGTTGCTGTGGCCGGATTGATCTAGGTCGAACTGTGGATTGAAGCGTGGTTTAAATGAAGACTCGGACGAGAGGTCAGAGGGATTATATCGAGGATCCATTGCTAGTATCTTAGGAGAGGCGGCCTGCACCACGAGAGCAAAGAAATGAAAGTTCTAGAATAAAAAATGTACAAAACCAAAAAGGAGAGCAATTAGTTCAATACCGGGTCCGTTCGGAAGAGAGAATGGAACAGGATAAATAGTCTTGAGACCCCACAAGGGGGGATAAAAGCGCCAAGCACGAAGGTCCAACGCGAAGAGACCTTTTCAAATCACGTAACACTGATAGCCACTACAATCAAACAGTATGTAGTAAAGCGTATTCCTCTAACGACATATGGGTGGAGTGGAATGCCGCTCTTCTTGGCGGAGATGAAGCGTTTCTTCGAACCTTCTCCTCATACCCACCGCGAAGCTTCGGATAAGGATTTGCGCTAAATACTACAGTCTTACGATTGGCTGCGGATCGTTTTCACCTGCCGCGAAGGTTCCAAAAATGTAGTTCGTTCTTGGCCAAGCTTCAATGCCAAAGGAAAAACAAGCTCCATTGCTGTATTTAGAAAGAATGTTGATATCGGCTGATCCGAAAGCGAGTTGTGTAGTGGGACTGAGCAGAGCAAAGTGAGCTCGAATTAGTTGCAATCATATCCCGACCCGTAGGTCAACTCGTCCATGTGCTCTCGTGAAAGATGGTGGTGCAGGAAATTTTCGTGGAATGAAGTTTCTCGGCCGAAAAAGTTTGCGACGAATCTTTTGTGGAGTAAATTTTCTCAACGAGAAGAACTTTAAGATCGTCAACAATAATGAATAAACCTCAAGGTCGAGAACACAGCCGAGGGCACTAGCAGGGGTTATTGCAGCATATCAAGCGCCCTTTCAAGTATGGTGAGCCTCGCGAAGTTGTCGTCAAACAGCTTGTCAGCCTTGTCGTTCCTGTACCATAGACAATGACTGCAATACTACCTTGCCATATAAAGCATCCGAATGCTCCCGATGGCACGTCGAAACCAGGTTAATACTTGGTGCGGGAGATAGACTATTAAGACGTAATGCGGCTCTTGGTCGGTGCTTGCCGTCCGGAAAGGGAGTGAAACAGCCATGGAAACGCCCGAAGCGGATCGGTCCTCTAACGTGGAATGAGCGCGCCAAGCACCTCACACACGCGAAACACTTGGAAGGGTCAAGCCCCCACCTCTTCAAGACGACTTCGCCCCGAGTGGTAGCTTGGTATCGAAATGCCATGGCACAGAATCGCAGGCTCGTTATTTTGGGGCCAGTGAACATGTGCTTGGCATCTCCTGAAGGGTACGTGACGATCCGAAAGTGGACTCTAGATGGTATAAATCCTCATCGAGGGGTCAACTCCGGCGCATAACACAGGAGAACATCGCATAAGTGAAGTCCGAGGGATTCGCACTCCAAGGTAATGCACGTCCAAGTCGGTGTCGGGCATGTATAGCAGCACGATAACGATAGAATCTTCATGGTAGCGCAACCGAAGAGAGAAGGCATAGGAGTTCTACACGTTTAGCTGTCCCTTTTACTGCGAAAGGATGTTCCCGCAAACTTGGCGTGCTATACTAAGTGCGGATGCCAATCGGGTTCAGATCTTTTGGATGTTAAGTCTACTCTTGATAGGAGGGGGGGTTTTGGTGCACACGGGGTCGCAGGCCTTGCGCGTGCTTGAAATGGTTTCTAGATGTAAAATTATGAAGATGCATATCGCGGCTGTGTAAGTGGCGATGACCGGCAGGTGTGATGATGGTGCTGAGACTTCACGTGAGCGAAGGAAGGTTGAGAGTCGAGGCGAGATGAGTGAGGTTTCCCGGCCCGCAAGCGGGTGGCGTCAAACTCGGCCGCGGATCCGTGACAGACAACCCAAGCTTATTTTGACCGCGACAACCTCCAATGTCTAACCTAATACTTGTCCCGGTATTGCGAAAATACCCTTTGAGTTCATGAATACTTGAACAATGAAGTTATGCCAGAGAAAGGATGCTGAAGTGAGAGGACGAAGCTCTATCTTGGACTGCTGCCACGAGAGACAGGCCAGGATCAATTTCAGCTCACTTGCATTCGCTCGACGTAGGAATGCAAAATTTTCTTCAAAATACAACAATGCTAACTTATGGATGAAACTATTAGACCCGCAATAATTCGATCTTAGAAGATAAAACAATGTGGTACTTCCGAACGGAACCTCAGGACATCGAAAAAACCCTACCACCCACCATAACGAAATCTCATCGCGGACAATAAATTTAGAATAATGACAGTTACCCAGGCATATTTGCTAAAGACATCAAGTTTCAAAGGCTAAAAAAAGGCGGTTCTTCGGGGATCGTTACTATTGTGACCGGCCAGATATTCAGCACTCCTTCCCAAGCCTTCACGACCACATAGTCTTCGAAGTTCGTCAACTGAATCGAGATTCCAACGAGGACCTTAGGCGTATTGAAGATAACCCGAGTGTCGTAGTTGATCTTCTTGTCCGCCATCATGGCTTTAAATGCCTCGTGGGTCTGCGGAGAATGAGCTCGAGTTAAAACCGTTCTAACCACGTTCCCACTCACGTATCCTTCTTTGAACTCGATGATATACGCACCTGGTACATTTTCTTGTCCCGCCTCCACCCCTCGGGTTCCGATGGGCCGCGAATCGATCGGACGGGGCTCAACTGGACGACCTTCAACCGGCCGTCCATCGATGGGACGGCCATTAAAGTCAACAGGCCTATCACCAATGTCGCCCGCAATCGGCGCAGAGACCGGAAGGCCAGCGACAAATGCAACTAGAACAAGGAAAACACAGAAGATCTTCATGTTTTTGAAGGACGTTACTGGTCTGGATCTGAGCAGGATATTTCGGATATCTGCAGTGGCATGCGCTGAACTCCCATCATGCCCAAGCTTGCGTAGACCCTTTATACTCCAGACTCGGAGGCAAATCCCCGGGATTGCGATCCAAATTACCCTGGACAATATGATCTTCGATATTCGCGATGAATCTAGGAGATATGCTGAATATGGGTTGGCGAATGGCCTTCAGCCGAATACGAGCCGCCAGATTGAAAGGATTAGGATCCATGTGGTCGGGTATCGATCCATTGCACTCTCAGTAGATGAAGACCAAAATAGTGCCTCCCTTCGGACAGTGCGATGATAGATGAACATCACTCTTGATGATTGGGCAAGGGTAACATTCCATTCCGATTATTCGGTGAATTCACAACTACGTGATCTTGATCCTAAGTGCTCTCTTGCGACACTTCAAGATAAACTCGAGGTGCAATGTGCAGCGAACCAATCTAACTACACGACAATAGCCTTATCAGGCCACTATCGCTGAACGGGGAGCATATCTCAACGCACGAAAGGAAGCTCATTTGACATTTTCTGTCCATGGACATCCAGACTCAAGCAAAGAGAGGTATAGGCATATTTTAGAGGAAAGACTGGTATTGCTGCAGCAACTATATCTGGCGAACAAGTCAAAGCCTTCGTGACGAACGGGGTCGCGGTGTCTGACGCATATGTGCGAGAAAGTCCAATACAACCTCGTTCAAAGTACGTGCAGGTTGCTTCTCATACTCCTCCCGCTTTCGGCACCCCAGCAAGCACATTCATCCCCTCGGTCCCCGTGCCTTTCATTCCTTGTCACCTTTGCCTCAATTCAAATCACCATCTCCAACAGCGCCAGCCAATAACGCCAACCTCGAAGAAATCAGAGCCACACTGTCCTCAAACAAATCCAGTCCCTGTGTCGCATTGTAGGATATCAGACTCTTGAGCGTATACGTTCATGCTTGGCAGCAAAACTGGTTGCTCAGCATCATCTTCCCAGCAAAGATCATTCGCCCACAAAAACCTAGCCATCTAGCTCGCATATTGACATCTATTAAAATGAGTGTGGAGATCCTAGCTGGTCGAAAGATGGAGGGTTAATGTAACATGATGCTGCTAGAGATGTTGATGACAAAGGAGAGGAACATACCGACATGCCATCGCGGTTTCGTGAAGTCGACATACCAGCCAAGGAACAGTATAGTGATTAACCCCAACTCCGCTGGCTGCCAATTCTTAGTTCACTTCCTCGATAGAATAATCTTCCAGCCCCCTCAGCTACTTGTTCATGATGGTGTTTGTAGAAACTAGCTCCATGTTCGAAGCAAAAATCCATACTAAAATTAGAACTCACCAATGCCATGTTCCAATGGCTCTACCGATAGTGCTCCATCCAATTTGACCGCGGGTCTTATTCACATCTAGTAGCCGTTCCATGGCAATTGCTCGTTCTACGAGAGTGAGATCTGCCTCTTCAACGACTCGGCATTTTTAGGGAAGCAAGGATATCCGTACGCTGCAATAGAAATCGTGATCGAGAATCGGCGATGAAAAGTCACCACCATCTCGCGAGCCTGTGTGTTTCCCATTCATACTATTGTAAATTCCGCTTCGAGGGAAACCCAAGAACCTTATGCTGGCTCGACCGCTAGAAGTAAAAATCGCTATGCTGCAACAAGGCTCTTCCTTTCCATATGAGCTGTTTAGGATTCATCGTTCAACGAAGAGCGAGTATTCAAAGATAACCCGTAAAAATCGTATTAATATGGCGGGCTCAGGGCAATCAACGAATGCAGTGCTTAGCGTAAGTGATCTCATGCAACTATAGCGACAGATGCGAGGGGAAAGGACTTGCATGATATAGCTAGTGGGGAGTTGGTCGAGGCGTAGCCTTGTGGAAGGCTGGGCGGTATCGTATGAAGGACAAGGGACTAGCGGAACGGTTTTACTCCTATTGACTTAGCTCAATTACGTTCCTTGGAATCCACCTTCTATCATACCGGATGTATACGAGCTATTGAGATTTGTGCGGCCATGGCAGTTAACCCAGTATATCACACAAAAATGTAGGCCATGAGAAAGAAGTTTGGCTTGACGGTGAGACAGCGCTCCCCCTTCGTATCAGTCGGCTGACTCCAGATAATTTCACGGTGAAAATCTCCAGGGAGCTGGATTTCAGAGTCCTGATGTCAAGGTTCAGTGGACAAATCGCGAATGAAAGAGCGAGGTGATGTGAGACGAGGCTCTGGGGGACACCATTGACTAGAGATATGGATGGGCTCATCCTTCAATCTAAAGATATTGTATCATCGCAGGAAGACCTTCGTGAATAAATATCAAGATACCCTCCAAGGCTGCGTTGACTGATGCGGGTACTCTACTAAGTGAAAGTTGTGCTTGGGATGGTGCCCCCAAACGTTCGGCTTGGTGCAGGTATTAACCGCAGATCCATGTTAGAGGAAGATAAGCGTGTGATCAACCTCCTCTGACTGTGATAGGCTTACCTAACTCCAAATATATTCATATCGAGTTGTGACGGCGCTGTTTCTCGGGAGTGGTACTGCGTTCCCCTCTCATGCGGCCACTCGCTTGGGTCAGTGGGTGCGCGTCGTCTATCCCAGATCCCAATGTTGTTCGAGATATATACGACCCTTGGAAATGGCATATAAATTCCACAAGAAACTTCTAAGGAAAAGTCTAGATGCGTTAGGAAGTAAGGAAGAAGCTTTCGCTACAAGAGACCACGATAAGTACAACCTGGACGCTGCACAGTGCTAAACGAGCCCTCTTTCCCACCACTAACGACAGGTGATCGTGTCTTACGTTTTCGTCTTTTTCCGATATCATAGTAACTCATATATTTAGTGCTACGGGCCGATATGGCTCATCTCGATCTCTCTGAGTTCGACAAGGCAACCGAAGCGCGGTCGTGACGGTGGAGACCATGTTAGAAAACTGTCGTAGGTCCCGGACGGATTTCTACATCTCGTGAACCACGGTATCGGTCGCAAGACTTACAGATACCACACGAACATTAAAAAAAGCCGCCTTAGGTCTTCCATTCATGGGGAAAGGCCATGGTTCATAATAAAAGCGAAGATAAATAAAGGGCAATTTGGCGACTTTAAGTCGTGATACTTACGATCCGCAAATGGGCTGTTATGCGTAGATGCGGGACAGGTGGATACGGAGTTAATGTTTAGCAGTCTTACATGAAAAAAATTATCGATGGAATTAGCCTTCGGAGATCGAAGAGAAACAAGCCGACATTCCACCAATGCCCCGGCCCTTAGACTAGAATACCAAAGACTTACCCCCTCATCTCGGCTGCTCTAGTCCTCTGTTTTGAACCCACCGTTGTCCTGTTACTCTAAAAAAAAAAAAGGAGCCAAGAGCAGTATCTCCATATAAACTTAAGGCTTCAACTTACTAACAATATTTAGGAAGGATTTTCTGATATAGTAGGAATTGTGTTAAGATTCTGATGTATACAATTTTGGCGAGGGGAAAAAATAAAGCCACAGCGGTTTGGACAGACAGATTCTTTCTTTTTGCTCCACGTTCTTCTTCAGCGGTACTTGAAGCATCTCTTCGAAGCACCTACCTACCGTAATGCCCTTAATATCCTCATATCGGACTCCAGGTTCTCGAAACTGCTCCAACAACCCCACCACCGCATCTTCATTCGGCTGCAGAAAATCAGCATCCCAAAAGGTTCCTTGCCTCCCATGTTGACCTATGAATAGTACTCTTCTAGTGTCCCCCAATGGCCATCTTCAGGAAATCTCCAATGTTAACGACGAAGGTTCGATTATCCGCGACTGAATGGAAATTGATTACGTCGTCGTTAGAAACTTTGAGAACTGGTTCGGTGGTTGGCGAATACTATACGCAAGTAACTGGCAGGAATCTCTCCGGGCGTCTATTCATATACTGGGAGAACTGGCGTGTGGCGGAGTCGAAGTGATCCCCCGGGAAGGTTAAGAGTCAGCACAGAGATAGGAATCAGGCACTTTGCGAAGAAGGGCATGTGCATGTAGTAGTGGTAAATGGGAGGACGAAATAAAGATGCAAATGGCAATGAGAGCCATTGGTTGCGAGGCTTTGGCATCGTAGCCTGCGGACAAGAATCGCTTTGCTCAGCATCCATTACGTCTTCGCCTATGTAACCCCAATACTTCTCTCTCACTGATATGGGCTTCCACTTCGGCCTCTTCTGGCAATGCACGCAATGTCCTCGAAAGTCCCATGGCATACGTGATCAGGGATTTCATTGTTCACTGCATAAAAGGAGCCGACATCGCGACACGCTATCCCCACTTCTTCCAGCCGATTCCTATCCAGAATATCCGAAGATAGCAAGCGGCTCATATCGATACTTGAAAGTTCCGCAAAGGTCGGCTCAGCGGCAGCGCCTGTGAGAACCGGCCGACTTCCATGTACTCTGACATCATGGTAGTGAAAGCATTCTACGAAATCGCAGATCATCATCTGATAATACCGGGGACTCCAGAAATAATAGATATGACGGGGCTTCAAACCTCACGATTTTGATAATTGATGAGGGGTTCAGAGGTGGCGTTTCTCCTTGCAGGCAAGAGGTCTCAGGATCTGATAGGCCAACTCCGTCACTAAACCACGCAAAGGGTTTATCAGGCCTTGATCGAATCTATCTTATACGAACCATTTCTATCGCTATCTCTTATATTGGTTAAGGACAGAAGTCTAAGAGTACCCCCCAACTTATAGCGCTCTGCAGCTCCCCCTTCTCCACCACTTCGCCCCCCCTTGGTCCCCCAATCTGTCCTTCTAATCCTAGACTAAAGCACGATGTGAATGCCGAATTTAAGCAGATTTCCGCACATAAGCCACTGGGCCGTCATAGATATGCCTCCCTTTGAAGACATAGAAGCCGGAAGAGAAGATGACGGTTGATCCAAACATTAAACAACTCCAGTTCATCAAATCGGGAGTAGGCATAACTACTGGCGGAAAGAATGACCAGAAGAATACGAAGAACAGAAAAGCAATGGAGATGATATTGATCGGGAGACCCCACCGACCCAGCTTGAATTTCGATGGGAGAAGCGGTTCACCACGGATACGCTTGTACGCAATGCAAGAGATCGAGACCGAGTATGAGATGAGATTCGCGGCTGAACCTAGCGATCCAATGCTGTTCAGGGCGACAGGAGAACCGAGGTTAATGAGAGACAGGAGACATGAGATCGTGAAGGAGAACCAGAGGGCGTTGAGTGGTACGTCGTACCTCGGTGAAATCTGATTGAAGTTAGCGTAGTTTGGAGGATAGCTCGTTTGGGAACTTACTTTTGCGAAGACCTGGTGGAACGGAATGCCCTTGTCTCGTGCAAAGGCAAATAGCTGACGAGAAGAAGTGGCCGTGGTGGTTACGTTACAAAACAAAAACATGAAAATGACGACAAAGCCCATAGCGGTCGCACCGCCAGTGGACTTAGTCGAGTTATAAAATACGTAAAGGTAGGGCTGCCTGGTCGGCGATGCTAGCGCGTCATCTACGCTGCCGATGACCATGCAGAATGTGATGATCATTATCCAACCCATTGCCCCATTGGTCAAAATCGTCCAGATCATAGCTCGAGGAAGGGTCTTGGAAGCATCTCGAAGCTCTTCCGACATGTGCACTGCAGCATCACCCCCGAGAATGGGCATCGTAGATCCTATCATACCCACAAGCGTGGCGACGCCCATGTTACCCCATCCGCCACCGTCGTTGAAAGTCGTAAAAGTTTCATGAGTGTTCCCCACAGGGCCAGAGACCCAGAGCACGGTTAGGACAGCGAAGAAGCCGAAAATGTGAACGACTAAGACAAGGGACTCGATCAATGGAAGCTTCTTCGCCAAGAAGACATTGAATACAACATTCATAGCGGATACGGCGACGGTGAGTAGTGTGCCGTGCCAGGCTTCGAATGTATAGTTAGGGTTGTTGAGTGCGATCAGACCTTGGATCTGTACAGCTGCAATGAACGCGGACACTGCGGCACCAGTTTGCCATCCAAGGATGCACAGCCAACCTATTGAGATGTAAGTTTAGGTCCAGCGAAAACGCCGATTAAAAGTACCGATCATATAACTCAAGACTTTCTGATATTTTGCTGGAGCGAACTCGCTGACCTGTTAAGTCGGATTAGACGTAATTATCGATGGGAAAGGGGCGATCGCTAACCCAATGATATTGCCCTCCCGAGGTTGGCGCCATTGATCCCATCTCCGCCATCGATGTGTAGACGAAGGTCAATCCAATCCAGACGAACAGAAAAGTCCATATCAAACCAGCTGTGCCACCGTCAATGAGGCCGATTGCTGACGTTCTAGCAACAGTCAGTAAATGCTCCATTGTGGACAAAGTTTACTTAGTATTATATACCCAAGGACCCATTCCCAGGCTCCCATAAGGACCATCGTGAAGCCATACATGGACACGAAACGAAAGTTCCGCTGCCTTGAATTAGAGCGAACAAACGTAGCCATAGAGACGGATGGATCTTACCCTCAGCTCCTGGACTTTCCCCATCCTCCACATTGCATGTCTATCTGCACTTGTGCCCTTCTTAACTGACACCACGTCGGACTCATCTTCGCCTAAGTCAACGTCGTACGTCTCTGCATTGACGCTGGCTTCTTTCTTTTGCTCGTCCATGACCGTGGTCTCTGGTAAAGCGCGCGATGTTTTGGTTGAAGCGCGGTGTTTGGGTTGAAGGAATGAAAAAGACGGAACGTGCGGGCAAGGCCTTGTAATAACGTACCTAGACGAGCAGTGTTCCTGCCCCAGGTGCGGAGTCTTCGAGGACCGTTGGTCGACGGAATGCGGCTGTGGGGACGTCCGAGTTGCCGGGATATCAAGGGTAGATAACGACTTCGCGGGATTATCCTAGAGAGAACTTCGACACGGCTCGTCTGCGGGAGCGGAAGCGGAAGCGGAAGCGGGAAGTATTGGTGTGAATGAAGAACGCGCTTAAATCATGCAGGTGGAATCCTCCTAAGGAAGCCGAGTACGATCCGGTGTCGGCCGTGTGCAGTTCCGCAAATTGGCCCCGCGCGATATGCGTCCTTTCAGCGAATTAGACATCAATATGTCCCGCACCTAAGGAACGCCTCACATTGGCGAGTGAACAACTCGTGTCGTGCATCGTGCGTCGTCGGGATAGCAGTCGAACAGTGTAAGACCATGATTGTTCTCAGCTCTGGCCCCTCCCTCCGTGCGGCACACCGCTTGAACAGTGTGCTTATGATTACGATCCACAATGATACGATTCTTACTGACGGTGTAATTGTTTTTTCCTGCGCGGCACATCCGTTTAGGCCGAGGGGCGAAGAAAAGGTTGGTGATAACGCGCGGCGCTAACCCATGCACGCCGAGGGGTATTGCCTGGTAGCTTTTTGTGTAACAAATCTTTTTCCAGATGGAGGCTGCATCTTCAAGGCAGACCCAAACGGTCAAATTCCAAAACTCCAAATCCCAACCAAATGGTCCGGCTCAGACGCACGGGACAGCTTCTGGGGCAGGACCCAACAGTCAGGAATCAGGATTCACGGAATCTCAAACCCACCCAAATGGTCGGCTCAAGCGCACAGCGTCGAGATATTGTTCCTTTTCTCTATTAACACAGCGTGAGTATTCTTGCTTTATTCTTATAAGGGAGACAACCCATGACCTGTTAGAAGTACTCCCCTGATATCGCGTTTGTCGTTCTCCACTTCGACTGACCTCCAAGATGGATACCTCACAGACAACAACCGACACATCCAATCGATTTGCCCTCATTACGCACGAAAACATTTCTGGATACCTTTGGATCGCAAGTATTCTTTGCCCCATCTATGCATTCCTTGTCATCTTCATACGGTGGCACATTAAATGGAATTTATATGGTTTGGATGATGCGACAGCAACTTTGGCAACAGTACGTCAGGCTGATCCTTACAACTTGTTGAAACTGACGATGATTTAGTTTCTGCAACTAGGAGGATGTATCCCACTGTTCCTCGCGATGAATCATGGATTGGGGAAAAGTGACCGTCTCGTCGACGCTGCAGTGATAGACGAGGCTGGAAAAGTAGGGTCTTCTAAAAACTTTTGTTGCGAGTCTAACCTGCAGAGCAGACAACCTTTATTGCCCAGATCTTTCTCCTTGCCTCCCTAGCTACGGCTAAATGCTCCGTTGCGTATCTACTGCTTCGTCTGTTTACACGGGACCTGGAAGTCACCCGGAAACCCTGGCTACTATGCAATGGCACACTGGCCCTCACGATTGTATGGGGAATAGGGTCTATTATTGCTATATCCGCTGGATGCCAACCCTCTGCCTTGCTTCAGGACGGTAGCCTCAGCCATTGCAGCAACCAGCTGACGCGTTGGCGAGTCATCACCTGCTTCGATATTTTCATCGAGCTCCTCCTCATCCTTCTCCCAGTTTTCTTTATTTGGCCGATCCAAATGAAGCGGTACATCAAGGTCCAAGTTGTGATCGCCTTCGGACTTCGAGCACCCGTTATTGTATTCACTGCAACACGTCTACATTATATCACTTCATACACGAATAGCACGAACACACGATATTCAATAATCCCTGCTCTGGCATACCTGCAACTTGAGGTATTCTGGGCACTGCTAGCGGCAACCATTCCTACTTTGAAGGCGTTCATGAGGTCATTTAATTCCGGGTTTGGAATGGAAATTGATCTCGACGGGTATGGCTCCGTCTCTGGATATCATCAAGGAAGCATTCCGTTGCAGAGTCTTTCAAAGTCAAACACACGTCACGGGACTTCACCCTCGAGATTCGGCCGGAAAACGCGAGAAGACAGTTCCGCGTTGGATGATACCAGGGAGGAAGTCTCGAAGCTTGTGGGAAGCAGTATCCGACCCGACAATGTTGGTACCCAGACTTCAATCTATCACCCGGAAAGAGCCAAGGGAGCAAATAGTGTTGGGAGTGACGGAAGCCAGGAGATGATAATCAAAAGAGAAGTGCAGTGGACGGTATGGCACGAGGAGTCGAAACCATGAGGAAGGGCACAAAGCGACGGGATCGGATCAGAATCGGAGGGTTCGTCGGCTTGTACAACATTCTCCCATTCAGTATCTTACAAAAGCGTTACAGTACGGTTTCAACAGGGCAAAATCGGGAGGCTTGGTTTGAATCTGCTTTGGGATCTCACAAATGATTCTCCTTTTTCCTCGGCGGCGTTATTGCCACCACGTCCTAGAGCACAAGTCAAGTTCAGGATGGTCAGTTCACCGCAAAAAGTAGACGAATGCAATTGGGTACCGCTAGAACGGTACGTGGCTGAATACTTCACCTCTCGCACGACTGCACTATCTCTACCGACAGGGATTCTCGTGTTGTGCTGCAATCAACCACTCGGAGGTCACATTTAAGTGTGACAATTTTCGGGGCGCGTGGCACGGAAGATGATCAAGGAGATACGTTGAAGGATGCAGAGAAACGTCCCGCTTTTCACCGAGACCCTGATTTCTCCTCCTGAGAGACAGAATTGACATGGTAGCAAAAGCGTGCTGTAAACGCCTTAAACCGGCCAGGCGCCGTTGGCGCTTTCGCGGGGAGTCCCTTCTCCCGCAATGTGCAAATCGCCCGATTTGATTTAAGGGTGCCGGGAACCTCGCCCATTGGCCGTATTCTGCGACAAGCCTCCTAACGCGGACGTTGTGGCTGGCGCATGTGCGCTCGTTCACAAAAACAGTGTGGTGAATTGTGTGCTTTTCCACCCTGCGCAAAAGAAGCAAAAGAAATTGTGCGCGGGATGTCACAAAGCTAGAAATCCACTTGGCAACTCGCTCCTCCTTCTCCATCAAGTTAATTTACAGATGCGGTTGATCCGCTGCATTGGATTCTTTCAGCACAGTGTGCAATTGGATCCGGTGGAGAGGAAAATGCCCCATTAAACTCTCGGCATCAGCCATGCGCACGGGATCCGACAGGCCGTGACCGGCACGCATCGACAGTGATAGACACGCCGCAGTGGTCGCCATTTTCGGCGGAAGTCTTAGAGGCCAAGGCAAATGATGTGGCGTTGAAGTACGGCTGTCAGAATTGCTGTGGTTGGATCTGACTGGGACACCCTTCGAATGACGAACAGCCCTCAGGTTCAGTCCTCATGCAGAGCAGGTGTTCCCAGTCACCCCACGCGTCTCCTTGCGCAACCGGGGGCGTTTCCTTTTCTCTCAAACATTCAACGAATACGAAGAGCCCACCGAGGAGAGCTGGAGCTCATGTCATGCCACATCCCATGCTCCCTTTGCCCGAGACTGATTGACGAAACGAGTTGATTGGAAGCTTGGAAGGGGTGACATGGGTGAAAAGAAAACCCCCGATGCAGGTGGCTGGGAAGGAAGAAATGTGCGAAGATCGAAGGAGGGTTGAGTTGAAACCGAGATATTATCGTAGCGCTATAGGACGACGCCTTTCAAAGTACCGTTTGGGGGCTAATAAGGCGAATTTGAACGCCTCTAAAGTGGTAGCGTCCCCTGACCTGCGTTTGTTTTAGCTAACTAAGACGAGAAATGGGTCTACTTGTTTCCTCTCGCACAAACCCCCTTCTTCTTTTGCAGCTGAAAGAATTAAGGGTTTCCTTCTTAAACCAAGTACAGGAGCCCTTCTCATTTCCCCCTCCTCTCATTCGACCTTCATGTCTATGATGCTTTGATTCTGCAGTAGCCGCACAGCATTCGACTCATCGTCGCATAATGAAAATTATTGGCCACGTCCTTTCTAGATATTCCTATTAGTGGCCGCTAGTTGTGGCGAACAAAGAAGATACACATTTTAGCCGCCACCGAACACCAGAGTAACCCCTTTAACACCGGTATGCGGACGTGTCTGCCTAGCTTTTGGAGCATCTGCAGAGGTTTCAAAGACGTCAATGACAAGGGCGCAGGCAGCATGATCGATCCCATCAGCATAGCTTTACCTGTGAAGATTTTGAAGGACGCGAAATGGGCGTGTAGAATGTCTTGCCCAATTTTGAGCCCAGTCGAAATAGTGCCATGAAGGCGCTGATGCGCGTCCCAGTGGTGATGGCGGAACCTTCTGGGAAGCAAAAGCGTAACATTTCCCCTGGTTGACATGAGGAATAGAAGACTAGAAGTGAGGTTTAAGTTTATAGATGATTGATCAAACACGGGAAGGGTTCCTATGCGGCACAGTATTAGCGTCAACATTAGACTGCATGCACAGTCCCGAGACAACCATCATCCACATTCGGTCCGGCAAATGTCGAATAATGGCAGGACCTGTCGATTCTTGAAGACAAGTGACTTGTGTTCGCACATGGCCCGAAGGGACTCGCAAGGTTCATGTGGAAGCCACCGGAAGCTAGGAGCCGGCCCGACCGAACTAACCTAGAGCCCGTATTTGGGTCACACCTTTAATTCAACCTCCATTTTCCATCTTCACCATCATTAGATGCTGCTTTATTCGTAACAAATTTCTTCGTGCAAATAGAATTTTGGAGGATTTTGCAAATGTCAGTGCCTGGCGTTGGATGGTGCTTTGCGTCTGTTTGGCTTGAACTGAGAGAATCTTCCATTAGTTTAGGAGCCTTATGTTGGATTATTGCTGAAGGCGGAACGAACATACCTGAAAGTACGCACCACATTTCTATTAGTACTGTCGAAGGTGGTAAAAAGAACCAAGTCGATGAATAACGCCTACTGTTTAGGCGACAGCAACAGAACATGAAAACTGGAGGTTGGACGCATGTGAACCAACCTACAGACCGCAATGGCAAACGCCTGGGAGTGTTTCCGTTTGGTTATCTATTTGAGTGTTCCTTCTATCTATGCACTCTTTAATCCCTTACACATCCATCTTCCCCCTTCCATCTTGTCTAAAACTCTCCGTACTAACACTCATTTTAACTGTCTGCCGAATAACTCTCCCATTCTCATTTAGAATATAATCCTCACTCTCATTGTCGGCTTGTCCGTCCTTCCCCGCATGTATTTCCGTATAAGTATTTATATCCCTCCGTTTCGTTCCAGAGACGA
This sequence comes from Lindgomyces ingoldianus, assembly GCF_010093535.1. Taxonomy (NCBI): domain Eukaryota; kingdom Fungi; phylum Ascomycota; class Dothideomycetes; order Pleosporales; family Lindgomycetaceae; genus Lindgomyces; species Lindgomyces ingoldianus. The sequence goes on from NW_022985210.1 coordinate 356,628, forward strand.
CTGAGGATAGAGCATACGAGTTTGGGGGCCTTGTCTCATCTTGCGATGGCCCGGAGGACGTTAGTCTGAACTTGGGAAAGATCCAGGAAATGAGGGGACGTGTTGTTGGAATAGAGGCAGTGGTGATAGCGGAGCCGAGTTCGGCGATGGACCATGTTGCGACGTCGGTTACACCCCCTGTGTGGTGGATTTAGTGTTCAATTTCAGGGGGTGGAGTCATAGAAGAGGAAATGCAACATACATGTGGGATCAGTTGATTTGTTTAGGTCATGTAAAAAAGGGAGCCGAATGATGCTAGTTATAAGAGTGCTAGACGATGTAAGCGAGGGGTTGGAAGACGCGGAGAAATCCCATACAAGCATCCGACTGAGCAGATTGCCAAAAGAGCGTATTTCTTCCTTCTCGGCACTTGGAGACCTACTTGTGATCAGCGGATGCCTCCATTTCCCATTTTGGAACGCGAGTACTCACCAGAAAAAATCAACCACGGCAAAGAGAGAATCATGAGATCTGTAAGGATATTTATTGAGGCGTCAACATAGTAAAACGCGGGCTGGTTGATACACGTTCCAGTCAACGACTTGTCCCAATAGTATGGCGTTGGCCGGCACTGCAAAAACAGCGTTATCGTGAAAGCGGTCTCTTGACACACCACAAATGCGGCAATTGTCCATATCCTTTTTTTCCATGGGCTCGTAGACGGTACCACTCGGGAGAGGAAGAGTAGAATGCTGAGTTTCGTGAACCCTTGGCTCGCTGGATACAAGACTTGTGATGAGAAACCACACTGCATTCATCAGTCAGTGACGTATCATCAAAAAATAAAAAAAGCATTGGAGACTATAAATACAGATATACCTTCTGCATGCTGACTCCGGTCTTTGGATAGTCAACATCGACGATGTGTATCCCGAGGCCATACTTCGTCGCAAACACAGTCGCGACAATCAGGCCGATGAACAGAATATATGCAATTGCGATCGCTATGTCATCCGCGCCGATATAAGAGAACTTCAAGCGTGAGATAATCCGGAGGGTTATGGCGATGGTAGCAAGTGGAAGGAAGCCGCCCATGAAACCATAGATTTGGGGAAAGCGATTCGGTGGGGTCTGGCCGGCCTGGCGCGTACGTCACGGTTAGCCTTAGGGAGCGGAGGAACGGGTGTTCGTGGGGGAAGACGTGGGTGAATGAGAAGATATGGGATCACGTACCGGAGTCGGCATAGGAGCCCCATCTTGTCTGCCTAAGAGTGCCTCGGAGATGTCAAGCATTGATATATCTAGGTCTCGATCGCACTCAACCCGCTTTCCTTCTCATCAACATGGGAGGAAACCAGTGCAACAAGCAAATGACGAGTGAACCAGATATCTGGTCAGAAAGATCGATCCCTTCTATAAGTGACCATAACGGTGGGGAAAGCACGGCCCTAGATCTCCTGGATAAAGTCAGCCTGAGTCGCATGCTGCAGGGTGTTCAAACTTTAGCAGCATTGACGCCATCGAGGAGTGTAGGACATCGCAGCCGAGAACTCTATTGTTGCTCACCCTTTTCTGAGTTCGACACGGTACTCCGTTGCGCGGCCTGAAAATTGTATTGATGCTCGGTCTCGCATCGCTTGTGGTAATAATGCTGGGTGTTGATTCGCTAATTGGAGTCTTGGAGGAAGCCCCTTCACATTTATCCGTAAGCACTAGTACAATACAGGCATCTTCCCCACAACTAAGGTACGCGTCCATCTTTCCTCGCCATGCAGCGCGCCGCCGCTGTCAAGTTTCAACTTGGAATTTGCGCGGATCTCCTAGCCTCTTTCACTCGCCTTCTCGCTTTATTCGCCTATGAGCGTTGCTTGATAATATCCGCAGCCTGCAGCAGAGTCAGGACAATCTACTTCTGCGTGAAAACCCTGCAGATCGCACAGAATAAAGTTTTGGATAAACTTTGTCTTCTGGTGCGCATCTTGGTTCTGCATCCTCCACCGGCGGAAAATAAAGATTGACGAATGACGTACCTTCTCAGCAATGGCATAAACAGTTTCGCACAGGTGTGTGCCTGGAATGAGGGGCATGATACTTGCATCTACGACGCTTAACTGCTTCACACCATACACGAGCAAATCTGTGCCGACGACTCCCCCTTTGTTGCGGGGCATCATGGCTGCGGAGCAACATGAGTGGAAGAATGAAGGCTGCACGAGAGTGTCTTTAAGTGCGGCGCTAATTTCCGCATCTGTTGAGACAGTCGGGCCCGGAAGTAGTTCTACCGGTCCAAGTTGTGCGATGGTAGATGTGTTGAAGTATTTCCGTGCATACTGAAGTAGTTTGACCATGACGGCGAGATCTATGGGATTTGAGAGTGCTCGAAAATCGACGACAGGCTCCGTCATGCCATCAGTGCTGTTGATCATAATTGTACCCCGCGACACCGGTTTTAGGAAGGCGAATACTGGCCCATTCGACGCAGAGAAGGGAAACTCAAATATGGCGTTTTGAGCACTCTGGTACCTATTCACCAAAATCTGCTTCTGAGCATTAAATCCAGCGAGGACCGAAGCCGATGTTGAAGAGTCGGCGTAAATTGACATGTTCTGGGCAGAGAGGGTCGACGCTATAGTTTTATACGCGTCTGTGAGATTTTTGAGAGGCACAAACGCTGCAGTATTTCCAACGCCGACGGAGTAAGGCCCTGGTAACGCATCAGCCCGAGCGGGGGTTCTCTGAGGAGATGTGCTACACCAAGTGCGGCATACAGACCTGTTCGATTCGTCCAGTACTCGTTATACGCTTCCGCAGCGAACGTGGCATTGTCCGTCAGCGTCTCTGGGTTTGGCCATACGTTAGAAGTGACTGTAGGGGGTTACTTAAGCCACATGGCTGCGATACGAGAGGTGCCTACAGTTGTACTGCATGAAGAAGAATGGATGGTCTTGGAAGTTTTGTCCAACACCTCCCAGGTCCAAGATCGTATTAACACCCGCAGCAGTGAGAATACTCGATGGGCCGATGCCGCTTAGCTGAAGCAGCTGCGGCGTATGGATTGCACCGGCAGCGAGAACAACTTCTTTCCTTGCGGCCACAAATTGGACCGTCGCGTTCTGCCTTGACCGAATCGTGACTCCTATGGCTGCTAAGTTCGCGAAGTTCAGTTTCGTGACTTTGTGAAGAGTTAGCAAATGGTAATTGGATCGCCGCTTCACCCGCTCGAAGTGTGCGAGCCGCGCATCAGACCGCGTCTGCGACTTGGGGTCTTGTGACGATGGGACCCAGAAGCGACCCACTGCATTCCCATTCGCCCCCTCCTTTTCAACTGTTAATCCCAAGTCTCCCCAGGCATTCCATTCAATTTCTTATTTCATGTTAAAACCACGTCATTGACTTTTGATAGCTGGAGATAGACTTACCTATGCCTGGCCACTGGAAATCTGGATAGCTCAATTGTACCGGACCACTCCCACCATACGCAGCGAGGTTATAAGTGACGTTGAACTCCTGCTGCATATACCTAGATGGAGGTGTAAAATTAACAGCCTGGCGGCACCTGTCAGTATGCTACTTCCGCCAACATCGCATCGAGACTACTGTACCTTCTTAAAGTAGGGCAGAAGGTCATCCCAGCCCCAGCCATGGTTACCTAGTTGAACCCAAGCATTATAATCCTCTGCTGCGCCGCGGTCAAAAAACATAGCATTGATTGCAGAGCCTCCACCAAGGATTGCAGAAGCCGGGACACTTGAGGTCCGGCCACTCAGATTCGTCTGTGGGAGAGAGGTGATGTTGTACATATACTGTGTAGGAAAGCCCGAGCCCCCCTTTGATGGCATGACGAGACTGGTGTCATTGTCGACAATCGGGCCAAACTCGACAACAAGAACGGTTTCTTCAGGTGTTAGAGAAATCAAGATTAGGAGAAAGAGGAGGGTTCAAGGCTCACTGGTGGAATCTTCAGTCAATCGATCCGCGACTGTAAGCCCACTTGTACCTCCACCAACAATGATATAGTCATACGAGCTCGCCACCTCTGACAGTGACCGAAGAGGTGTAGCCTTTTCCCAATTGCGAGAAGGAAGAGCCTCGCAAATACTCAAGAGACTAATCCATACTATGACTGCACATATGGTTCCAAACTCCATGTTGGAGTGATTTGACGGTGACATATGGGAGGCAGGTTGAGAGAGGCTGCGGCCCCGATTTTCTACGTGCTGGAAAACGCATGGTCCCTACCGCTCAATCGGGGCCAAACACGCGCTTCTTTCTGGAATTGCCTCCTTTAGTGCTAATTTGAGAGATGCGTACGTGTAATCTTACCGAAAAGTAACTCTCATGCGACGCACAGACGCTGGAGGCGGCGCATGTACTTTATTCGGGGGCCAGCTCCAGTGAACACTCCGGGGAAACGGAGCCGAGAGATGGATCCGAATCCTGGCATGGACGCATCCCAGAGACTGGAAGCGGAAAGTGGATGGGGGGAATAGAACAACCCTTTGAATTTGTTCTTGACGTCTGGAATTGATGTCGGAATAACACGCGGGATTCGTGTTCGCGATGGTGTCGCTTCACCGGACTCGACGGATGCTTGAAGAAGTAGGAAGGATCCACTGGGGACGGGAAGTGGACGTGGAAAATGATGGAAAGCATGTTAAAACAAGTGCAGTGATGTAAAGCAACGGGCGCATTATACAGAAACGTGTTGAACTGCACAATTAATTCCATGGAGAGTAAGGTTGTCGGAAGACTTGCAACATACAACGCAGGAAGTTAGACACAGGAATCGCACGGAAGTTGGATGGAAGGTGAATTTAATTATTTGCACGAAAGTAAGAAAATGAATCAACCCAAAAACGACCAGACGATCGCAGCAAGAGGACGTCGTTGTTGAGAAGCGATGAGATAAGCGCGCGCGCGTGTGTGTGTGTGTGTGTGTGTGTGTGTGTGTGTGTGTGTGTGTGTGTGGAGGCAGGTGGGCGAAAGTTCAGGCGGTTCGGAAGCTGGAGAGTTGACAAAAGCCAAATTGTTTCTCCATGGGTTGGTCTGGAGTGTTATCCCTCGGCTTCCTCTTTCAGATGCAGCGAAACAGGAAGCGGGACCTCACATAGCCCTAATTTAACATTGCCGTCTAAGTAACAATTCATTGCTGGCCTCCTGTGCACGTAGGTGTGTGAAGGCCAGCCGAACTCCACCAGATCCAGTTCATGATCGTCATAGTTATCATCTGCAGCTGACAAAACAGGGACAGAGGCAATGGATGCTATCATGGGTGACCCCCTCGAACATCCACAGTCCTCTCCCTACTCAGAGTTAGCGAAGAGACGTCGTCTAGGCTGAAATATGGCTGATGGATCCAGCCACAGCAGTCATTTCGCGACAACTGTCTCGACAACTGTCTCGACAACTACGACCAGTAGCGGGCCTCGTACCGTCACCACCAGTCGCACTGTGACAAACCCCGAAGGCACCAACTTTACAACCAGCCCACAATCAACAACCTTTGTGCATTCCACGATCACCACGGCCTACAGTAGCCCTCAGCAGCAGCATGTTGTTGCCTCAACTGCAACCCATACCGGGCGCCGGCCATCGATTCGAGTAAGAAGACAAGGCGTAGATCCAGGCATGCAAACTGCCACAAACAATGTTCCACGTGCCACTCGTAGACGAAGCTCGTCGGAACCAGACCCTGCGCAATCAGGTCCTCCGCAAGATGATCTCGAGATGCGCAAGCACATGACCGCCACTCCTCTCCAGACGCTGCACGAGGAGGGACCAGGCGCTATCACGCCCCAATTTCTAGCAGTTCCTTCGGCGCGTCTTCTGGAGAGACCTGCTCGGCCAGGCGCTGCTAGAAACTTGTCATCCATTAACATTCGGACGAGGGGGCACGATGCGCCAGAGTACGAGCCCCAGGTAGTGGATATGCTCGACGTCATTGGTGAGCCGCCTTCCTCATTCGAACGAGGCACCAACTAACCAGCCATGATTTTCAGATCCGGAAGTTGCAACCCTCACGACGCTGAACAACGTGCAAAACTCCTTATTCATTCCAAATCTTGGTTCCTTCTACCGTCGTCAGGCTACATATGACCTGTCGCAGTCCTCTCTGGATGATTCTAATGAAGAAATTGGTGTTGCGCAGGGATATCCAGAGGTTGAGCAAGGAAATATTGATGGCGGCAGGCGAAAGGCGTGTCCTCATTCTTTGAGTCGCCGGGACACAACTGCTACGATATCCTCCGTCCTCACAGGCCTGTCAGAGGGACACAACTACGCTGTCCTACCCCACGGAGCGTCTCTTTCCGGATGGACTGCGGAGGAGAAGGCTGCCTTGAACGACCATGTACGGCATTTGTTGCACTCACGGTGTGCGAAGTTCAGGCGTAGCATACGGGGTTTTGGGCGCTACGTCCGAAAACCTGTCGGCTTCCTTGTCTCCCTCTATGCCTTCCTCTTGACCTTCTGGGGCGCGGCCTGGGTGCTCTTTCTCATTGGTTGGATCAGCGTTCGCGGCCGTCAAACCTACTTCATCGAAATCTGCGATCAGATTCTCACCGCCCTCTTCTGTGTCGTCGGCATTGGCTTCGCGCCATGGAGAGCGGTGGACACGTACCACATGGTCTTCGTCGCACGCTATGCTCATCTGACTTGGCGTCTGAGGAAGGAGAGGGGTCTGCCAGATCTGAAGGATCGGAATGAATTGCCATCCCGACCGCTATCACACGCTTGGGAAACTGGAGAAGAGGTTGGCCCTGAATCTGAAGAGATCGTCTTGACGCCATCGCAACAGCAGAAATTAGAACATCACCAGGCCAAGCTAGCTAACTCTCACTCCTTCTACAAGCCTCACGAAACCACCACTCACCACGCTTTTTCCCTCCGCCTTCTTATCGCCATTGTTGTTTTGCTCGATTGCCATTCTTTATTCCAGATGGCGCTAGGTGGAACTACTTGGGGAATCTACTACAAGAATCGGCCTAAAGCCTTGACCGCTATCATTCTCACATGCAGTATCAGTTGCAACATCTCCGCTGGCATCACCATCAGCATTGGAGACAAGAGGAGCAGGAAGAGGATTGTTGTCGAGCAAATGTTTAGGCAGGGGTTGACGGAAGAGGCGCTCTCGGCTTTGAGAAGGGAAAGGGGGTTGACGGCAGAGGGTGTTGAGACAGAGAACCCGACTTGAGGGATTAGGAGTGAATCGAGTTTGGTTACAAATCTTCAACTGCTTTCCCACTCGTTCTCCCACCGGTTCCGTCTCCCAGCATCCCCCACTTCCCCGATGTCGGACTTAAACAGTTACCCAGACATCATACATGCGTTGACATCTGTAGTATAGACTGCTACAAGCTAGACAACCTCTCTCTGTTCCTCGGATGTAATATATCTAGACCGAGCACGGGTATTGACACTCGCAACACGTGAGGCAGAATCCCCCATCGTATCGCGCGTCTCACTCCCCGCGATTGAACTTGAAGCAATCACGGGCACTGATATACGAGTACATGTTATGATGCCTCCGATGAAGTATGCGTCTCCTCGGAGCAGCTTAGTGTTGGCGACGGTCAGACGTTGATGTCCTGACTATTCCTATCTCCTTATTCTATACACTCGCAGCAAAACACTGGTCGGAGATCTTTCGCGTTCGAGTTCGTCGGTTCCACTTCTACTCGCGCTATTATACTGCCTTCGTCATGCCATTGTGGTCGACACATAGAATTTAGCCATCATTGCCCTCGGTCCCTTATGTAACTTCAAGTACACCGGTGGATTACGGGCGAGGTAGAGCAGAGTAATGCCAATTATGAATGAGTTGGTATATAAATCGAGATAATAAGCAGGGTAGCTGTGGGGAGTAACTACCGTAGCGAATCTACCATCTCGGCCATTTCCCCCACACAAATGAAATGAAACATGTCTTAATGCCTATCGGGAAAATTTCCGATGCGCACTTTCGTTCAACTCAGATACGGCGACAAACCACAGATTCTTTCATGGTTTGTTTCTGGTCTTCGAAACTCAGAGTGATATCGCTCGCCTTTCAAGCGCAACGTCGTTTGGTATATTGGAGTGAGTTCAGTGCGCAGTTGCCCCTCGGGACGCTACTTGGCGAAGATTCGGGGCCTGACCGCATTGCCCTCGCGAAGTTGCAGCGCGAGCCTACATTGGCGTATAGAGCAAACGGTTAGCTTATCTAAACACAAGGAAGACACGACATCCGCCAATACTATTATTCGGGCTACGCTGAAATATACTTTAACAAGGCGAGTAACTTCTACCTCGCCGTGAGGCCAACTGAGCTTGGTTACATGCATCAGTTCAGGGGAAGAACGTTCCGCCTATGATATACTTCGTTGCGGAGGCATTAATTTCTGGTGGAAACTGGATGGCGATGTGAATTTATGCGATTAGGGTATACGTACTCTCCCATCGTTAAGTTTTCATCTTGTTCATTCTCAGATTTGCAAAGCCGGCGTGAAAGCTTTGCGCCGGCAGCATGATTCTGCTTCACGTGTGGAGATCCTTTCGAAAGAGTGGAACGGAAAAGTAGCAAAACTGTAAATAAAACCCGATACTGTTGTACTACGAGACAGTATGATAAGGTGAACTGTTGTTGTTCAGGTCTGCCTACAAAATCTTTAGGTACATATCTGTTTTGTTTCCCTGGCTGGGTAAGAGGCTTGGGGGTATGCAATAACCGGAAAGAACATGAAGGCTCCGCGAGGGGAACAAAGTCTTGGATTCAGCTCACATAGTCCTGGTATCTGCCTCAGGTATATCCTCTCTCGTATCTGAAAGGTCACTTGCACTGGGCTCTTGGGAATGGCTACCGTAAGTACTTTCCGAGGATCGTGGCTCAAGACGTTCTTCTGGGCATATTGTAAAGCCCTGATCGCTCGCGTGGAGGACAAAACTGCTAGGTAATGGGTACATTTGGTCGGTTTAGTAGACAGCCGCCCAAACCGATAAAGAGAAAGAAACTGCCTAGATTGGTTCTGATACACCATACCCTGGGTAGGCCTTCTACAGAAGGTTCCACCTGGCAGTTAGGCTTGTCCAAAACAGACCTCAAGCATTGGCACCACAGCCACGGCACGAACCAGATGTAGGCTTTGGTTTTACAATCACCGGAGCCAACGGAGTCGTAAAGAGTGGGGGTTGTTAACCCTCTCTGATCACTTTTCACCTCACCCATTATTCCTCAGCATTCATCGTCAGCGCATCCACGTACAGCCACCCCGGCTCTACATCTCCACGACATATTAAGTCCACTTGTGTGTCTTCGGTCTCTCCGATAGGAGCAGGCGTGGACGAGAATAGGACACCCGCCTTTGCAAACAAACGCTGAATGTGCTCCACATTCTCTGGAAAGTGTCCGTACCACGTGTGCCACCCAACTAGCTCCACTCTCTGTAACTTTGCTAAATGCTGAGTATTCGGGTTCGTGGCTATGGAATATAGAACAAGCTCGATTGATTTGTGATGGTTCGGGTCGATGTAGTGGATTTGTGTGGCTGGAAGGTTGGGGTAATGGGGGTTAAAGTAGAACATACAATCGAAGAATGTGAAGCGGAGGGTTTCCAGAGATAGGGGTAGGGCGTCCGAAAATGCAGACGCGTAGGTTCTTGGATCGGAGTTGAAGAAAATCAGGGGACCGATGTCTAGAGTGTGAAGGTTGGAAGATTTGAGGGCGTCGAAAAGGTCAATGATTTGGTCTGGTACTATGCCGTCGTTGCACCTGAGCCCCAGAGACTCTAGCGAATCTTTATGTTTCTCCAAGTCTCTAATTAGAGCCCATGTATCCAATCCTGTGAGGTGGATGTCGCTCATGTCGTTGCAAACGGAGTTGTACTCGAAGGATTTTAGTGCTCGGATCGCGCGCATGACGGGTTTTAGGTCATCGAGCATGATATGTGAGTCCCGAAGGCGGAGATGCTCAATATTGGAGCCATTCCGCTCGAGATGACTAGTGAAGGAATGGTTGGGGTCTTCCTCCCATTCGAAGAATGGTTCCGCCTCGTGCCGTATGTAGCAGACTTGGGTGAGCTCAAGGTTCCGCATAGAGGGAAGGATAAGCAGTGAAGTAATGTTTTCTAATCGCATGGGTCCTTGTATGACAGCTGATGTTAGACGGGAGAATGCATGTGGGGAGCGGGTGAAAATGGGATTGAACCAGTACAGGTGGTCATCCCATCTGTAGGTCTCAGACACTTCTAAGTGCTCCAAGTTAAGCGCAAATATGAGAAGTGTGTTCAGAAGCCGCTCATCGCCTTCGTATGGTAAGGTAGGTAGTTCTGTCGCTAGAAGCTGAGCGTACGGCGTCCCTTCATCTAGCTTCTGGATGAGCTCATTGGATGGCGAAATATAACCACGATGCCTATAAGAGTAGTGATCCGAGTTCTCAGTGAAGTAGTCCCAAGTAATAGTTTTGAGGTGTGAGGCGAGATATGGGTTTGTAGATATTATACGGAGGAAGAGGTACGGATGCCCATAGTAGAACGAATACCTTAAGTAGAGGAGTTGATTGCTCAGACGGCGGAGGCGCCAGTTGGTGAGGCCGAGGTTATAAACAGTGGAGAAAATACGGATGTGTTCATGTCTTCCACAGTGAGAGAGATGGCTGAGGATTTCGAGAAGTAATTCATCGGGTAGAGCTGAGAGGCTTGCCCTGGTGGAAGTCGACATCAAGCCTTGACATTGAAATACCGCAAGGTCCACAAGACTCATATGTCTTCGAAACTTGCGCGAGCTATTCTTAACTAATGGAGATCCTCGAACTTCGAAGAATCAACTCAGACGCGTCTTGGCTATCGATCGCAGCGATATTTTTCTCGGGCGTTATCATGAGGGTCGATGGCAGTAGTATCTGGCTCTCCCTTGTTTCGGTGCGTCTGAATTTAGGAAATCCTCAAAGGCAAGATGCTGCGAGAATCAAAAATATCGCGTGCGGGCTTGTGAAACTAATATTGGTGAGGGGATGCGCTGAAGCGGAATGCAGTTGGTGTGAATGTATTATGTCATCCTCGCTTAAGAAGCTCGAAATTAACGAGGGGCATGATTGCCGCTAAACTAGGTGCGGAATGACGTCATCGGCTGCCATCTCAACGCCAACGCTGGCATCTTCCCCACTACGAAGCGAACACCACCGTACGTAAAACTCTGGGGATGGCATTGCCTGTCGATTGGAAGTCACCTTTGAGAGACTCTCTTCCTCACTCTGTTGACAATTCACATGTAGAGACCAAACCAGAGTTGTTGATCCAGGTCCTCATCCTATCGTCGCCAGATTTCCCCGTGAAATAAAATCTACGATTGCTCAAGTGGGCCATATCAAGCCATGAACCCTCATTTACGATCTCTTCCTTCCTCGGCGGTTTCTCACTACATAAGATGGCGTCCATGATTGCCAGAATCAGGGTTGGCTCTGTCTCAGGTCGAATCCCAAACTTGATTCTGGCATGCTGCCTCACTAGTTGCCAAATCTGGGAAAGCGTCTACGAATACGTCACAACTGAGACTCTTACGCATATAAGCCGTTGAAATGCGATTCATATCCTCTCCATCCTACAATTGACCAACGAACCCTCTCCTCCACACATACCACACTTCGTGTCTCACCCAGACTCACCTGCCCAGTTACTTCAAATAACGTTTCTTCAAAAATCGAAATGGCCGGACTTCTCGGGGGCGGAGGTAACAACAAGAATGGAGGCGGTGGAGGGCTTCTGGGAGGGTAAGCATTTCACCATTCCTCCATGCCTTCATCTACCAGTGCGATCAAATCCGATCAATTGCTGACAAAACTCACCACGCAGAGTGTTAAACACGGTCAATGACACGACAAAAGGCCTCCCGATAGTCGGCCAGGTCACAGATCCTCTGCTCACCACAGTTGGTGGTGTTACAGATGGACTGCCAATTGTAAGTCTCCCCTTCATTGTCGCGGATTCAACGTGACCAGTCAGGTCAATCGACTGACCGCTTCGATATCAGATTGGGAGTGGGGGAGCCAGCAAGACCCAGGGCGCTTCGTCGGGTCTGACACCAGAGCAAGCTGCGTTAGCGAAGAAGAAACGTATGATCGCGTTGAGGAAGCAGCAGTTGGCCCTCGAGGCTGAGGAGGCGGCGCTGGAAGGCTAGAAGAGTGAAGACGGAAATATTAACTAATTTTAATCGCCTACCTGCCCGTGAAGGCAATCTTTTATGGCAATTAGCTTTTCGCTCTTTGAGAATACGTCCTTCTCGAATGGCGGTATGCTTCTAGGCCTTTAATTAGTGGTATCGCGAAACGAAAAACTTGTTTTATTAAGGTCCACCCTAAGCTGCTTCTTCAACCGTCTAGAATGAGTTTTGAAAATAAATATAGCATCGAACTTCACTGTCAAATGTTTTGCGTTATTCCTGGAATTTCCGACGAATTCTTTAATGTGGTCCTTTGTCTTGGTTTATCAACCGGGGAATTCCAGTGTGTTCAGAAATGTGGGACGGTACATAGCAAGGTTTTCGCAGATCACCTGAGGGATGTATCTACCAAACCGAAGTGATGAGCTAAAAGAAGAATGGACCAAACTTCTCCTAATAGATTTTTAGATCCTCTCACTCACGGTTATCGCTCGACATGAGGGGTGTTTATGGGGTGAGGCCCCCAAGAATCAATCACCACCAGCACTTACTTTGGCCACCACGGTAAACCTAACTTTCTAATCGGAATATTTCCGATCTAGCTATCATGGTGGCCTCAATTTCATTGCCATGACATCCTTAAACTCGAAATTATTACAGTGTCGGCTTCAGCAGAGAATTTTAGAAGGTAGAAGAATTCATTCGGGAGTCCGACTCCAGCATAAGCACGCTTCTATCTAACCCGAATGCAGAAGCGGGATGAGTGGTGACTGCCAGGAATTGTTGAACTTGTGTGATCTTCTACTAATTCGGCAATTAAAGGAGGGTTTACCTGTGGGGCTCGGCCTCCCACCAACTCTGATACGATGTAGCTAACTCTACCGCTCATACCGGATAACTTGAGCCCGATTTCCACGACCCCATTTACCGGTAATATCTAAACTTCCCTGTAGCCAAAATTTGTTCACTAGGGCGAAGTTTAATGAGATTCACTCTGGCCGTCATCTGCCATACTCATTCTTCAAAGATGTGATTTCGGCAGTTATCTCGAAGGCATCTCAGTTTGAAATGTGTATATGCGATAAAATACCTAGCTTCGGTCACATCTAGTTCTAGCAATACTCTGTCTACTATTTTGTGGTTCCTTTTCGGTACCGCTTTCTCTAACATACCCTACTCGTGTCTCTAACCACTGGATTATTTTCTAACCCTACAGCCCGTTTCCTAACACGATCCCGCAGTCTACGGCCTTTTGTTACTTCGAGCTTTCGATCTTCATTTCTGGTATCGCTACCGCTGCTATTATAGCCATATCCATTGCATACACAGCAATTAAAACCCCTGCTAGTCCATGTTTAAGATCTTGAAATCTGTGGCTTAATGTTTTAGTGTGAGGGAAAAAAAAAGAATTATTAGTCCTACGGTCACTCCAAGTGGCTCCAAATTAGATTTCCATAGGTTTTGATTATTATAGAATTCTGCATGGGTAAGTGCTTGTGCCAGCACCTGAATACCTGCAAGCATTTGGACACTCACGGGTGGCAGTAATTTAAGTTCACCTGTTGTTGAGAGCTTTTTATAGAAAATTACAGACCTCTTCGAGTTCCACGATCTGTTCATTCTCACCAACCGCTGATGCCTAACCCAGTTATTTGCTGCCTACCTTGGCACCATGCCACATGGTTACTCAATTGCATATGTAGACTCTTAGGCACACACCTTTAGCAATCAACTCAATTACTCATGGTCTTGGTGATCTCAAAAGCTCCACACTTTTCTGTTAGCTTGGGAATCCGTGGTAGGAGATGTTAGGCCGCCATTGTTCATGGTTGGCTTGAGTGCGTGCTATATCAAGCTTAGCTCTAGCCTAAATATTTATAGTGCCGAGCTTACAGGGTAGAGGCACCTGGCATCCACCTGCCTATGCAGAATAATACTTTTTTACATATTGGAACGTGGATTTGTAAAATAATTTGATGGCAGGGCATAGCGCAAAACTGGATGCTAAGGTCACGAAACTCTTGTTTCGCCATTGATTCTCTCCTGAACCCACTGCTAGATACTCTTTTGGACCTCATCTATTGTAGTGGGGAGTTGCTGGCGACCGCAGGTACCTTCGTGAGCAATCTGAAAGTCGACTGGACTTAGGCATAGGAGCTCTGAATGGAAATAAAACTGTAACTGTGGCGGTAAAATTATCGTTTAGCGTAAACATCAACTCGAAAGACCTTGGTCAGATTCCTTTACGAATGTTGGCCCATCATCTCTAAGCTCTTGTGATAATCACTGGTGCCATTCCCAGGATCGGCGTCCTTTGGCTTACACTTAGTGTAGAAAGGTTGCTTCCCGTTCCCGTGCGCTCCGTCTATTCTCATAAAACTTTGGCCCTTTGCTTTCAACATGTTTTGCGCTGCATCATCGAACCAGCCGTTGATGAAGTCTCCGTGTAAACAGTATCCTTCACCAATCTTTCTATAATGTTAGTATCCTCATATCTCAATAGAGGTTAGTCGTGCAAATATGCTCACCTCACCGCATGCTAACTTCATCGGTGGAACGCCACTCCAGCCTTGTGGGATTGCTTTACGCGTATCATAGCGAATCGAGAAGCGCAGTGAGGGCATCCGCTTCATACCCACTGGGCAGCGCCCGCCATTAGCCGCAGCATACGTATAGTTCGTGATATGGTCTGGATCCACACAGTCCGGGAAGCGGAGGATCGCTTGCATATGCGCACTGCAGGTCACTCGGGGAAGCGCAGCTCGAGGCCTGTTCTGCCGATCTTCGGGACCAGCATCACACCACCAGGTGATAGCAGTAATCTTCTCGTCGATATCTGCCTGGGTTTTGGCAGAAGCACTTCCGGCGACGGCATGGAAGTCTCGAGGGAACGGGATCTCCGCCTTGTCGATGTTTTCGTAGTACGTCTTGAAGGTCGCAGGATAGACCTCGGTGTAGTTATCACCGTTCACGTAGTAAAGGGTAGGGGCCCCTAAAAGGCTCTTGTTAATTCCTAATGCTTTGAAAGCCTTGGCGATAAAATAATAGACAGCTAGGATGATGGTTAAAAACAAACGTACAGTATATGGACAAATCATTCGGGTTTTCGCCAGATGGACAACCATTTTGCAATTGCTCTGTCGTTGGAAGATCCTTAGTGATAGCATCAGAGCCATAGAATGAATGCATATGCGATATATATTCCCCCGGGAAAACGATGGGGTCGATGTTCTTGCGCATGAAAGGCTTATGCTCGATGTCCGTAAGGGCGACAGCAGTGCCTGCTAGAAGAATAACTGTGAAGCGCATCTTGATACAATAGCACAAGAGGACAAGATTTGGAAAGAATGCCGCATTTGATAAATGTGGGGACCGTGGAGTAGATATAGCGAGCTCAGACCGCTCGGCATTTGCGCGTTGATCTAGACTGCCGGAGCTAAAATAGGCATTTTATTTAATATCCTAGTAATTCAGGCAGCACAAATTGCCATAGTGTGGTTGTATGGTGGTCAATTATACAAGGTCATATATGCATTGATTCCGGTAGCGTTTATTGGTTCCGAGCGACCAGGACTGGAGTCCTGTACCAACGGCGCACGCCCCGCCAAATCCGATTAAGCTTGGGCCGAATTAAATAACATATTCATTTCAGATTGACTCTGCCTCTTAAGCGAAAAAGTCTATCGCAACGTCGTTTAACTGCGGGGCATATTGAACGGGCGACCCGGATCCTGAAGCTCTAAATGTATTCAACGGCGCGAATGCTAGCTGCGCTTTTCGTGATTTCCGTATTTGGACTGATCAGGAGAATATTAAGACTCGGCGGAAGGCTAATTTCGGAGGGGGTTCAAGCATGCTTGTCTTTTCAGCACAGCAATGTACTGTGTATTACACGAGTAGAGAACCCCATCAAACGACTGGAGGCTGCTGAGCCTTTATTTGCCAGAGGGACGGTCTTACCAACCTGAAGCCGTGAGAGTACCTTGAATTCGCGCACGGAACTCTGTACAAGCTTTGGATCCGAACATCGAAATAGTGGTAGCTGTAGACCAAGAGCTCCCGCGACCCCGACGTTACTGAAAATCGTTGAAGTGATTCGGGCTAGGTGAAATTGAAGGGCTGATCGATGATAGGTTATCGAAAGAACTCTGGACCCTAAAGCAAGAGAGTGAACTCTTCTGAGAACTAGGTAATCAAACATGAGTTTAGGCTTTCCTCGTTGTCACCGTAAAGGGAAATTGATTCTGAACAGCTGACGGCAGGGGCTCATTACCAATAGCAAAGAGAAAAAATCTAATACATTTTCGCCTAATTTGGTGTGTGTAAGGACGGGGCTCCGCACCACTCCGCCAATACAACCAAAAGGTACGAATAATCAACCAACGTTGATTTTCGGGTGCAGAATAGTATATATACCCGTCGCACGTAAGCGCCATCTCGGCCTTACACTAGTTTGCTAGTTCTGATTTATTCTAAGATAGAGGTTAGGTACTTTCTAATAGTGCTAATCTAACTATTAAGGCATTAATTAAGGAGAATGTAGGATTTATACTTTCTAAGAGGATAGTAATTAATTTTACAATTTCTACTTACTAGGCACGTGCTAATTAGGACGTGCAGTTAGGTACACAGGTTATAATGTGTAAAGGTGATGCAGAGAAAGAGGATAGGCAGGCACTTAGGTGTACAGTCTAGGTAGCTAACTATGTAGGTATTAGAGAAGTTTAACCTGTTAAGGTTTACCTTTTATGCTATATAAGAAGAAGAGGGAAACAATCTAAAGAGGATAAGAATTAGAATATATATGTAAAATATATAATAGTATAGTAGCTTTATAAACTACTAGTACTACTTAGTTTATAGTAGAGATAAGACTAAATGATAATCACAGCCCTTCTAATAATAGCTGTAGTCTAAACTATATACATTTAGATTGCGCGTTGTGCTTGTTATGCGCGCAGCTTCACTTTTGTCTAAGTTACATGACTCTTCTCCTTCCTCTATAATTAAGAGGGGGTTCTACTAATAGTTATTGCCTAGCGCTACAGCAAACTAACATTTGCTTATTAACTATTTAGTAGTTGTAACATTAGTATATAAAATAAAAAAACTACTAGCTTTTTTCTAGAACAGACTACTAGTTATGTAGAGTAGTAATAGTGTAGGCTACAGCTTTATTATACGCATAAGGTGTAGGCATTAGCTTAGAAGTTAGCTACTATGCAACACTTAATACAAAAAAGGCACTAGTAGTGCTGCTATAATAATAAAGACATAAAGTTATAAGAATTTAACTATAGCTTTAAACTAAAACTATATAAAAGTACCTTATATACTGCACAACTTTAGCTACTTATAGCTGCAGGTTAGTGCTAGTAAGTAAAATACTATTAATATTATATATTAGTAAAGCTACTACACACTACTTCTTAGCTTATTTATATTAGCCTTTAGTATAAAAAAAAGAAGAGAAGTTAAAAGTTTTATATATTAATATAAACATACTATATAAACTACTAATTAGTAGTAAAACTAGTTAAAAAGGTAACATAAATGCGCCCTAGGCTGCTAGGCTATATAAGGACGTTAAAATCTCCTGCGCTAACAATATTAGAGTTAGAGAGACATGTGTGTGTGTGTGTATAGAAGAATCTGTTACTATTAGTTGTAAAGCTATGTGGAGCACCAAAGACATAAGGAACTAGGTTGTATTGTCTTCCTAGAGGAGTCCTTTGCGGGAGTCTATATATATGCGAAATAAGTGGGTGGGTCTTGGCAACAGACTATAGTGCTGATGCATCTGCCGATGCATCCGACCATCGTGTGACGACACATCCGACACATCCGACTATCGTGTAACCATGCTAACGATGCATCCGAGTCATCAATGCAAACATTAGTACTATATAAAAAAGAAAAAAAGCTAACGTACTTTACAAGTAAGTTGCTTACACACCTAAGTTACTTACTTTTACTAGGACTCTACTAAACTACTTTTCTTATACTAATGCATTTCTAACAACACTACTTAAACGCGCTAAAAAGATATTAGATATAGCTTACACTTTAAACTTTTAAATAAAACATAACACTTTTAAAATAATATGCTACAGCAATGTATAAGGTCTCTTAAAAATAATAAATAACTTATGCACTAGATAACATTTATAAGCTAATTCTACAGCTAACTTATAAAAGCTAGGTAATATTAAAATGCAGGTAATTATTAAGCCTCTACTTAAGCTATATATGCAAGGATTTTCCTCTTAGCTAGTAGCTATAGCTAATATAGCTAATTTTTTACGCGCTAAGCGTAACCTAGGCTATGTTAGCATAAACTAGCCTAGTATAGTTATAAAGTATTGTAGAGGATAAAATAGCCTAGCAGTAGCTGTTTAGAAGATTAGATAAAGTAACTCTTGCTATCTAAGAGAGCTAGAGGCTCTTCTTATATACACTAAGCTTTAGAACATAATATCTCTAGATCCTAAGCTGCGTCCTAGGCTCTAAGCTCTAGTCCTAGGCTCTAAGCCCTAGTCCTAGGCTCTAAGCCCTAGTTCTAGGCTCTAAGCCCTAGTCCTAGGCTCTAAGCCC